>NC_139702.1:20060013-20147513 GCF_964188405.1 Protomyctophum parallelum | reverse complement strand
ACACAATTAACCAAGTGACACAAAAGGGGGAAAAAGCAGCAGCCTGAGTCCGCTAGAGAGGAGATGAGAATCATTTAACAAGCTTGTAATGTAGAACAGACACCAATCATTAGGTTGTGTCTGGGCCCCTAGGACGACAGTGGTTGAGTGAAGTGCGATGCTTTGCCGTAGGGCTCTGGAATTCTGTCAATCCACCAGTCCTGAGTCTGGTGGGCTGTTTTCCACTAAACTGTTGGGCCAAACAACTGTGACACTACTGCAGCCTAATTCACTGTCTGTTTGACTCATTATTGGGCAAATTAAATTCTACAGGTAGAAAAGTCCAATTCCGTCTTACCTTGTTAGTGGATGAGGCAGTGTGTTTGTCAGGGCAGTGTGTGCCTGTGCATATGTGTGACTGCTTGGGTTTGCAGCCTCATGGCTGAATCCATTAGACCGGATCTGGGTTCATATATCTTTATTTTGTTCAGCCTTAGCTTACTATTGATTAATCTCCTCAAATTTAAATGATAAGCTATTCTATTCTAAACTGTTAAATTGTTTATGCATCAGTGTAGATGCATAAACAGTTAAGTGGCAATTAGTAATGTATTTCTCTGGGACATCTCAACACATTGCAACAAATTGAACCTGGAATATTTTGCTTCCCAGGCAGGTTATCAGCTCTGGCTGACCCATATGCACCCTGATTGGTCAGAGGTCTCTGCAGTGCAGTCTGGGGCTACTCAACTGGTGTTGTTTACATACAGTATGGTTTTCTGTCTCTCCTCACAGTACCATCCAGTCAAGCAAAAATCTCATGAATAAGAAGGGGGAGGGACACAATGAATTTTAATTAAATCAGCTGTGTAGTTTTTTTGTCACGGTTAAATCCTACATAGCGCTCCAAAGTCCAATTCTGCACCACAAAGAGATGTCTTTCATTATAAGTTTATAACATAAATTGTTAGTTTTACTTCATGTTTCTCTCATGTTTCATCTACTTTCTGGATGTACTGTAGGTTCTGTAATGTGAGCTAAAACTGTCACAGTGGATGTGCCTTTCCCAGTATGGGTGTGTCAGCAATATTCCACCGGAAGTTATTTAACCAACAAACAGTGGTTATGTCACCGTTCCTCTTTATTTGGAGACAGGCCTGGATTATCAATGGAACTTAACCCCCCAGACCACAGCCTGTAGGGCCCTGTGTGAATTATATTAAAATATATTACAATAATTGTTTTGTACACGTCAGTATTGTTATGATATGAGTTGTCCATGTACATCTAAGGCTGTGTACTCGAACTTGAGATACAGTGTATATGTATTGTGCACTGCCTGTACTGTAGCATACTTTATGGATAGGCTACGAGAGACATCTCAGCGCCAGCAAGGTCAGCCTTGCTGCATTAGTCATTATCATGTCACGTTTCTATGTCTCATATCTTGTTGTCACGTCATTATGATCCAGCACTATATATGTTCCTGTTTGTGTAATAAACTTTGTGAACCTTTAACAACTCCTATCATAACAAGTATCATGGTCAGTATCATGTGAGTATCATGATCAGTATCATGTCAGTATTATCTGTACACCCCCTGGGGGGCTGTACCTCCCCGTTGAGAAACACTACATTATTCCAATAAAAGTTCCTCTCTGTTCCTGTCCTGGGCACATGGTTGGCCTTGGAACAAATCTCCCCAGAACAGCCTTGGGGTACTCAACAACTGTTGTTTACATCATGATGTCCTGGGCAGAAATCCAGCTCAAGACCTGTTTCACATTTCTCTCCCCAATCATGCAGTTAGGCACAATGCCTAAAGTTAGGCTACAGCAGTTGATTTCATTGATTAAAACTATATGAATGAAATGGACTCGGCACTGAATGCCGATTGCATCTAATGGACTTGTATAGCCTAGGATACATGACACACAAGAGCTGTAATGCATCTGGTGTACATTACATTTAACCAAATGGACCGGCTATCACAGTTAACCCTGAGGCCAATTCTAAAAATGTTTTCTGAATCCTTTTAGAAAAAACAGTGCTGCTCAAACATCAAGGACCCCCAATATTATGTATTTGGCAACTGACCCCCATCTCAAAATATTTTGTTCCAGGGGCCCCCAGAAGTAAAGATTTGAGTTAAAAATGTTTGCTTTAATTTGCACAAATGATTGAGATCTTTAAAAAATAGCAGATCTACAGTACAAGCTCATAGGGTGACACGAAGTGACACACTACAAGCTCGTATAATGACAGATGCTTCCCCAGTTTTAATGGGTTAATGAACAAATTCTCACACTCTCGGTTAAAGTTGAGTTTAATGTACATCTGGTTAAGTCAGGGTTTTACTGTGTGTTATAGTGTTGTTTCTCTCCCTCTCCTTTCCCAGGCGAGCCAGAGTTTAAGTACATTGGCAACATGCATGGGAACGAGGCGGTGGGCAGGGAGCTGCTGATCTACTTGGCCCAGTACCTGTGCAACCAGTACCAGCAGGGCAACGAGACCATCATGGAGCTCATCCACAGCACGCGCATCCACATCATGCCCTCCATGAACCCTGACGGCTTTGAGAAGGCTGCCTCTCAGGTGCAGTAGGAGGGGTGCATATTATGTTAACACGTTAACTACCATGTTTTCTGTGATTATGCTAAGGTTCGCTATTCGCCAACGTGTGAATGGGTTCTGGGTTGCTAGGCGACCGATACAACCGGAAATTAACCAGAAGTGAAGAATCAGTCTCCGTCCACGTCAATGTAAAACAGATTTACAAAAATACATTTATCTCTGATTCTTTTCCCACATTGAGTTTTTTGTCAAAAGAAGCATTATTCAACAACAACAACAACAACAATAACAACAGCACACACACACACACACACACACACACACACAGGCAGACTGGACACCTCATGTCTTTAAAGATAGCTTAAGACAGATTAACCTGACCAGTCTCACATGACCTACTAACCTAGCAACACCATGCAGCCAGCTCACTGCTACTTCCTCCACCGATCATTGTTTGTTTCATTTTTCGTTTCCCATTAGCTGCATATTATTTGTCATTTTATGAATTAAACTAAGTATTAAACTAATTTGAGCTAAACTATTCCCTGATCTGTGCATCAATTGAAAACGAGCCAGCTACGTTTCCACATGTTTTATTATTATATTTACAATCCCAATCACCAGCTTTTTACAAAGTATACATCAGGCTGCAGCACAACCGAAGCCAGCAAATCGTGTTTAAAAAAGCACTGTTACTGTTAATGCTGCTCACGAATCATTCACAAAGTTCTGGAACTATTTGAGGTGCACACTTCATCTGAAACACAATTCCTTCTCCCTCTTTTACACCTCACGCACGCACGCATGCATGCACACACACGCACGCACGCACGCAAGCATACACAGCATTTGAGAACGTTAGATGTCTGTCATTGGTGACGATAATACAGGCTTATGTTAAAGGATCAGTTAAATCTACTGTACAATGTTTATACTGTATTACATTCTGGCATAGTGATTCCCCACCTCTTCTGGATCAGGGTCCACTTCAAAGCCCACCCATCCGACCACATGTTAAGCAGTGGTGGAACAAGTAGTATCAATACTGCAATGTAGAAATACTCTGTTACAAGTAAAGGTTTGTCATTCAAAATTGGCTTGAGTACAAAAGCACAAAAGTATGATGTAAGTTAACCGTCAGCTACTTTTTCTCATGTTGAATCATTACATCCAACACCAATCCTAGAACTGCTGCGTTCTGTACACATAAACTACAATAACTAAACAATGTTTGACTTGGCTGACACACTGTGGCTGTGGTTTGGTGTGTTCCGCAGTCTGGGGAGATGAAGGACTGGTTTGTGGGTCGGAGCAACGCCCAGGGAGTGGACCTGAACCGAAACTTCCCCGACCTGGACCGCATCGTCTACCTTAACGAGAAAGAAAAAGGTGGAGCCAACAACCACCTGCTGCAGAACATGAAGAAGGCCGTGGACGAAAACCCCAAGGTTGGTTGGATGCAAGGTTATAGTTAACGAAAACTAACCAAATAACAAAAACTAAAATTGAAAAAAGCATGCACGCACACACACACACACACACACACACACACACACACACACACACTCACACACTCACACACTTCCTAGGCTCTAAAACACTGTATGTCTGTACTGTATGTATAGCTGGCTCCAGAGACCAAAGCAGTGATCCACTGGATCATGGAGATCCCCTTTGTCCTGTCAGCCAACCTGCACGGCGGAGACGTTGTCGCTAACTACCCCTACGACGAGACCCGCACTGGTAAGCACGCACGCACGCACACGCCATACACGCACACGCCATAAACGCACACACACAAGTGTGTGGATGAGGAAACATATTTTATCAAACATGACAAACATTATCCCAGAGACATCGAAGTGAACTAGCCTTGATGTCTCCCTGCTGTCCGTTGGCCAACGGAAACGACGAGAGCCGTAATGCGTTGCAGATGTTGCAGCTAGGTACGATCACGACTGATCAGCTGTCTAAACACTGTTTCCTCTCTGATTACACTCCCTCCCACTCCCTTCCACTCCCTCCCAGGTTCCACCCACGAGTACAGCTCCAGTCCAGACGACGTGACGTTCAAGTCCCTGGCCAGAGCGTACTCCATGTACAACCCCGTCATGTCCGACCCCAACCGGACACCCTGCCGCAAGAATGACGATGACTCCAGCTTCAAGGAGGGCATCACCAACGGGGGTGCCTGGTACAGCGTCCCAGGGGGTGAGAGACCGTCCATGATGGTTGTTTTAGGTCTCAAGTTCTCAAACTTTTTCAGGCCTCAACCCCCCCAAATATTTGAACTGGGGGACCCCCCCCCCCACACACACACACACACACACCCTGACAAGCATTTATTTTTATTTGTTCCTTTTATTCATATTTTCCAAATCACATTTGGATCAGAACAGAACCACTGTTTTAGGATGCTTTCCAGAGGACGTCTGATTTGTATAATAGCAGGGGGAAGGGGAAGTATTTTCTAGTCCCCTATATATGGCTGAGTACATGGGAGGAGCTTATAGGGGTTAAATGGAACACTTCAACACATTGTAGACTGGACGAACTGAGGGTCACCCAACCTTCCTATACCGAGATGACCCCTACCCATGCAGGCAGTAGTTACGGCCACCCTAGCCTGACCTAAGCAGAGACATTTCTGGTCTAGAGGGGCGGGTCGCGCCTCAGAAATGCGCGCACCCTGATTGGATCTCATCGATCTGTCCGTCACCCCCGGCCCCTCCTCTCCCCCCTAGTGCAGCGCTACGTCACATCATTTAGAGCGACGCCCACCCGGAAGGGTTGACTCCCACTTTTAGACTGGTTCAGCCCACGGCTTTTTCCAGGCTTTCATCTTTCGCGCAGACGAAATGAAAGCCTGGGTATCGAGGCTACGGCCACCCTAGTCTCCTGTGGCCAGACTGTTTCCTCCCACAATTTTCAAATGCTTCCGGTCATACAGTCTGCGACACGGAAGCTCTTTTGATGATTAAGGGAGAAAGCAAATGTGAAGCCTCCCCACTTCCGTTTTGTCTTTACAGTCACGCACATTTATCCTAATATAAATTTAAATTATCAAAGCAGAAATGGAAATAAAACATATTTTTAAAGAAATTCCCTGAACAGAAATGACAGCTTCCGTTAATTGGATTTTGGGAGGTGTAGTTCTAGACTATATAGCATTCAGACATTGTGGAGTTGTCTGGCTACGCGAGACTACGGCCACCCTAACAGTGCATCAGCAGACTGTAGAGCAGTGGTTCTGAAAGTGGTGTGGTCCGGCATGGAAATCAATGTAACCAATTAGATCCTATAGAGCAGGAGTGCCCAAAAGGTAGATCACAAAGGCTGTGCAGGTAGATCACATGACATATGGCCCTAAAGAATATTTCAATTAAATATATAAAAGACAATTCTTGGCATCTGCATTAAGTCTGCACCTGAATTAAAGGTGACTTGATTGATTGACATCAAAAAGCGCCTGTCAGCTCAAATCCACAATGCAACATTTTGTTTTCAGTGTTGCTGTGCACAAAAATCGGTAGCATCATAAATTAAATCCAAAAAACCCTACCTATTACATTTCTCCCCCTCTATTTCCCATTCCAAGTGCATTTGTCTTATATGTAATGCGGCTGCCAGCGCCGCTATTCTAAAGCACCCTCAGGTACTATTTTCAGGTGCGTATATCTTGTTGAGCTGGTCATTTTGAAAGTAGCTCTCAAGTCAAAAAGGGTGGGCACCCCTGCTATAGAGAACTATACACTTGGAGAAGGAAGACTTATAATTTGGTGGTTCAAGTTCAAATGTAAATGTCACTTTTTCCCCGATTGTATTCAGATTTTGGTGGCTAAAAGCCAATGGTCAAGGTCACTGGGATATCCCTATCCTCATGTCTCTTGACTCTTTCTCTTGCTCTGATCCCAGGCATGCAGGATTTTAACTACCTGAGTAGCAACAGCTTTGAGATCACCCTGGAGCTGAGCTGTGACAAGTTCCCCAGCGAGGACTCGCTGAAGGGCTACTGGGATCAGAACCGCAACTCACTGGTCAACTACATCCAACAGGTACAGCTCACCATCATCTCTGAAGCTCACATCGTTGCAGTATGTCTCACGTCACGTGCACCAATGTAGAATTTCATAATCCCATCACTGTCTCAGGCCGATTCTACAAACATTCTAAATACAGTAAAAAAAAAAGAAAAACACAACAAAATAAAACATGATTTGCAAACATTTTCGAGGTTGTTCAAACATAGCGGATCTGCAAGTTCATACATGGCACAACGTAACGTGCAATGAGCTTGTATATCTGCTATTATTAATAACCAATGCTAAAATCTGAAATGACACAGATGCTTTCCAGATTTTAATGGGTTTTTACCACTGTGCTAACTAATCCCATCCTTTGTTGCTGCCCTACATGCCAGCCGGCATAAAGGGCAGTACGTAAGTAAGTAACTAACTAAACCTATATAGTAAAAGCCCAGTCCACACCAAAGATTCGCAATATGATAAAAACCGTTGCAGCGGTTTGAATTACCCCATTGTAGGCTGCTGCATGCCGACTCATTGCAAGTGATTAAACTTGTCCAATCGCATGTTTCTCTTTCTCTCTCTCTCTCTCTCTCTCTCTCTCTCTCTCTCTCTCTCTCATTTACACACAAACAAACAAATGCACACACAGTCTAGCATGAGCCTGTCTTATATTTTAACTGCACGCACTTGCAGAGTAGGAGAGACAATAATAGAGCATACTTGTGAATTGTATTTATGTATGTGTTTATGAGTCTGGCGTAGAGGATTTCATCCTGTGCTGGAAATCTTTTCAATAAATACATTTCAATAAATAAATATAATATTGTTGTGTCGGTTGCAGCTCGATGCCTGGGTGTGGACTGTCCAGTTGTAAATCCAAACCACAGTTTTAGGAATCTGTTGCAAGTGGCTTCAAGTTGGAAGTTGTTTTGTTGCGAATGTTTGGTCTGGACTGTGCTTAAGGGATATTGAGTACTTACAGAGCAGTCAGTAAATGTTTTGTGTGTGTGTGTGTGTGTGTGTGTGTGTGTGTGTGCGTATTCTTAGGTTCACCGAGGTGTAAAAGGCTTTGTGCGAGATCTGCAGGGGAATGCTCTCTCCAACGCCTCAATCTCTGTTGAAGGCATCGACCATGACATTACCACAGGTACTACCGTACTCAACACAACATATTTAGGATGGTCCTCTTCAAGTTTGTCTTTAAGCATTGGCTCTATGTCAGGTACTAGTAGAGAGATAGATGCGTGCCACCCAAACTCACGACAAGTTCTAGTGAAGCATACGCACGGGTGACAGGTCAACCCACGCATCACTAGTGGCTATAGTCCTTGGAAATTATTTTAGGATTATTATTTTACCATCTCATAGGTTGATGTTGTAAGGCCTCTATCTAGTGGACATCACAGGTATTGCACCAAAGCAAATATCCCCTCTTTGATCTGGATTTATATTATTTATTATTGCTATATGGTAATATACAGCAATAGTTATAGCGACATAGGACTAACAGGAATAGAAGTTATTCATTCTGTATTTCCATTATGAATAATATTAAGTTTATGTTTATAT
This sequence comes from Protomyctophum parallelum, assembly GCF_964188405.1. Lineage (NCBI taxonomy): Eukaryota > Metazoa > Chordata > Actinopteri > Myctophiformes > Myctophidae > Protomyctophum > Protomyctophum parallelum. The sequence goes on along the minus strand of NC_139702.1, from coordinate 20,139,363 downwards.
ATCTAAAAGTAAACCAATCTTTTTACTACTCTGTCATTCTACAGCCAAAGATGGGGACTACTGGCGTCTGCTGGCCCCTGGGAACTACAAGGTGGCTGCAACTGCCCCGGGTTTCCTCACTGTCATCAAGAAGGTGGCTGTTTCCCACAGCCCCGCCAGCAGGGTGAGAAGCGCTCTATTTTTGTACTTGACACTTTACTTAAATATGAACTTGACAGTTGTCTCTTAAACAAAAAATGTTGTTCTCTTTCCTACATCTGTGTATTTATAGCCTGTATATTTATAGTCTCAATGCACTTTAACTTTCATCTGGATAATTCCTCACTTGTAGGTTCGAAGTGAAAAACATGTATGAACTAATGATTTCTGGCTGTGTGACATTGGTTAACTAAGGGCACCATGTTAGTACTTAAGCCTTACTGTGTTGCCCCCTCAGGCTATGACCTGACGAAGATGTAACTTACACATCGAAACGTTGTCACTTTTTATTTGCCCCCTGTTATAATAAACCAAGGGCCTAAATCGTCTGAGCTGATTAATCCACTGATTGTGTTTTGGGTTGGATCATTGGTCCTAATGTAGTATACTATTTTTAAAGAAAAAAAATACCATGAAAAGTTTCTTTCTTTTTATGTAAATGTTATATTAGCAATAAAGAAAAGTGTTTTGCCAATTATTTGGGGGCCCACTTGCAATATCCTCACAGTAAACTGATGATATGTCATGAGAAACATGCTATTGAAGTCTGTCTGTCTGTCAGGTGGACTTTGAGTTGGAGTCTTTGATGGAGAGGAAGGAGGAAGAGAAGGAGGAGCTTATGGACTGGTGGAAGATGATGTCAGAGACACTCAACTTCTAAGAAGCGCCGTGATCGTCTGACAGGAGCGTCCGTCCCATAATTCTGTGGTCCCGCCCACTGTAAAGGATATAATGTCTGACATCTGTTATTGTTGTTTTGTTGGATTTATTATTTAATCGATTAATTGTTTGATGATTGTTAATGATCGGCCTCGTGCACCTGTAGATCGGTATGAGACTCATTCTTCACACACAGACTGTGCACACAGACACGCCCGCAGACACGCACGCACACACACACACACACACACACACACACACACACACACACACACACACACACACACACACACACACACACAGAGAAATGGGATGTTTTCCAAGCAGTTTCTTTGGTAGCTCATCATTGTCAGTTCCTGTGGTATTGTTTTCTGTCTTGTACAGTACATGTCATCACGACATATCCATCTATATAGCCAACGAGTGACTAAGTTAGGTAATATATGTAAATGAGATGCTGACGTCACAGCACTCCGGACAATGTCCGGGTCGATGTTTTTCCCATTTTACTGGAGATTTCTCCAGGCTTTAGTGGGCGCACACACGCACGCACACACACACACACACACACACACACACACACACACGCACACACACAGTACAAACAAACACACAATGCTCTTCAAAACACACACCCAAACATTTCCCTAGTACCCCCTTAAAATATCATCCCTTATTTTCCTCTCGTCCTCTCTCTCTCTCTCTTTCACTGTAAACCCATCACAACACGAGCCCCCCCCCCCCCCTGTGTCTTATTGATTGAAGTTGTTGTTTTTAACTGAATGAATGCAGCACAGCTTTTGATTTCAGCATGGATGAATGACTATAATATATACTGTATTTATGAACTAGGTTTTTTTTTTTTTGTAACATAAAAGCTAAATCAGACAGACAGACCAAACCAAGCCCATATGTACCCTGTCCTCTACCCTGTATGGTTTTGGGTCTGTGTTCTCCCCAAACCATTCATTCTCATGTAAGCACACCACACAGGGATTAGTGTAGACCAGTGGTGGAAAAAGTACTCACATTTTGTACTTGAGTAAAAGTATCAATACTGCAGTATAGAATAGTAAAAGTACAAAGGGATTGGCATCAAAATGTACTTTAAGTACCAAAAGTAGAAAGTACTCATTATGCAGGATGTCTCATTTCAAGTTTTCAAATGTAAAATAATATTTTGGAAATAGATGATCTACATTCTACAAGCTAACAATGCGTCAACGCATTGTGAGCTTGTAGATCTGCTATTTTCAAATGGACAGAATGTATATAATAATAATGATAATAATCCAAATTTACAAAGCAACTATTTACTAATGCTGCCAAATAAATGTAGTAGAAGTACAATATTTTTATCTGAGATGTAGTGGAGTAGAAGTAAAAGTATTGTAAATTGGAAATCAAGTAAAGTACAAATACCTCAAAATTGTACTTAAGTACAGTACTTAAGAAAATGTACTTAGTTACTTTCCACCACTGGTATAAACATATATAGAAACATAGGGGAACATGCAGCGGTACTACAGTACATCACTTTGTATTAAAGATCAGTGAATATAGACATAACTGGAGGTGATTTACTGAATGGAAATGGAAATGGGTATATGTGCAACCATCAGTCAGATGCGGATTGAACGTGTCCCGAGACAACAAAGTGATATCAATGAATGTAAAGGTATTTTAAACACTTATAAATGTAAAGAGAAATGAACTGATAAATAAATAAAATCATCAATAAAACGCCCCTTTATGTTATCAAACCTGTGCATTGTTATCTGTTTCATTTTTGGTCGCAGCTGAATTGACTGGGGTTTAGAACATGTATCACAGTAATTTCTACTGAACACGGGTGCTTTTGTACACATTTCACACACTGTATAATCGTGTATGTCAGTATCATTGTCAGTAATCATGGTTAGTCATCATGGTCAGTATCATGGTCATTCGACCTATCATGTCAGTATCATGGTCAGTATCAGTGCTCACTCAGAGAAAGGTCAGGGGATGGAAACCTCTCTGTGTGGAGTTTGAATGTTCTTCAGGCATTTCCATGGCTTCTCTTGGGGTTCTCCTGTTTCCTCCCACACCAAAAGACATTAATGCATGTTTGGCACAAACACTACTCCTGCCATTGCAAAGTCACTGGCCTTAGATGAATACGAGACGGCTCGCCCCTTTTCCAACTCGCCCCAAGCGGCGAAGATGGGTCGCCCCAACGGGAAGATTTGGGGGCGAGCTATCCACGGCTTGTGGTGAGCCGTCTTCACTTTTAGAAATTCCGGGGCGAGCCGTCTTCACTTTTCGCGGGCGAGTTGGCCAAGGGGCGAGATGACCTGTTACCCCTTAGGCAGGTGATGGTTCCCACATTATTGATTATTAGTTCGGATGTCACAACATTTTGGTGGCACCGATGATGATGATTTGTAGTCTGACTCTGGATAGAGCCGAACCCACTTAAATTCGGCTTTAAAAGTGGAGTATGCACTCAGGCGAGCACGCGCGCGCACACACACACACACACACACACCTCTCTCTCTCACTTTCTCTCTCTCTCTATCTCACACACACACGACAACACACACGTACATCTCTCTCTCTCTCTCACTTTCTCTCTCTCTCTATCTCTCACACACACACACACACACACACACACACAATTCAATTCAATTCAAAGGGCTTTATTGGCATGATAAAACATACGTTTACATTGCCAAAGCAGAAAGAACAATACAACAATACAGCAATACAATCAAAACAAAAATGATGTACATTTGAAGGTCAGAATCTTCAATAGATCAAATTCTATGTACCAAGGTCACTCAATGCAGGTATAGTGCAGGAATATACCCAATGATTAGTCTATAGGGTGGTTGTGTTCCATTTGATATCCTTCTCCTATCACAGCAACTCACAAATCTTGCTGCTGTGTTTGCACATTGTTGTACTTCGCCCAGCAGATATGGGAGTTTTTTGTCATTGGTCATGTTTTCAAAATCTCTGTGTGTGGTTGTAATCTGTGGGAATTAAGTATGTGTCTCTGATGTCTTGGTACAATGGACAGATGGTTAGGAAGTGTAGCTCGGTTTCCACTTCATTTTGTGTGCAGTGGGTGCATAGTCTGTCTTCTCTCGGGATACAGGTCTGCCTATGACGGCCTTTCTCGATTGCGAGACTGTGCTCACTGAGTCTGTACCTAGTTAAGATTTTTCTTTGTTTTGGGTCGGTCACGGTGCTCAGGTATTCTGCCACTGTGTATTCTCTGTTTAGGGCCAGATTGTGCTCGGAGCACTTAAGTGCTCTCTTTTTTACACACACGAACATCTCTCTCTCTCACTTTCTCTCTCTCTCTCTCTCTCTCTCTATCTCACACACACACACACACACACACACACACACACACACACACACACACACACACGCACATCTCTCTCTCTCTCTCTCTCTCTCTCTCACTATCTCTCACACACACACACACACACACACACACACACACACACACACACACACACACCTCACTGCAGTCTGCAGGTATATCCAATCATCATTGCGGCAGCAGATAGTCTTCTTCTATAACACACACACACCCACACACACACCCACACACACACACACACACACACACACACACACACACACACACACACACACACACACACACCAAAAACAACAATGCAGAACAAGAGTGGCACTTTTAGCACAACTATGCAGTTGAATCAGCTGTTTTATCATTAGCTGCTAACTCGGCAGATCAATGGCTCCCTGGCCCTATTACTCACACAGGCCTTATTAGCATCCGCTATTAGCATCTCGCGTCGATCCCATCGATCAGGGCCTCATACCTCCCAGACATGGTGGGACGCAGGGGAGACCTGAGGACGGCGGAGACATTCATCTGAGAAGACAAGCATCATCAGTCAGATCTGATATTAGAGAACAACGTGGTTCTGCTTGGTTGAGATATGGATGAAGTATAGCGATCACCTGCCTGTCTGTAATACAGTGGTTCTCAAAGTGGGGTCCGGGTCTCCACCGGAGGTCCCCCAGGGCCCAGCTAAATGATTGATACTAGTTAACCTTCAGAATCAGAATGATTCCCTAACCCTAACCATGTATACAGTAGAAAGAAATCTGGACTAAATTACAGACCATTGGACTAAGGCACTAAACCATGTCTAACACAAGAAACATCCTTAGTTTGGAGGTGCCAATGGCCTAGCGGTTAAGGCTCATACCACATAGGCTCTCTAACAGTTAATTATTAGTTTGATTCCCGATCCTGACGATCTTGGCTTCCCGTCTCTCTCTCTCCCTGTTTCATGTTACTCTCTACCGTGTGCTATTGTATCAATAAAGGCAAGAAATAAATTAAATTAAATTCGGGGGTCCATGAAATGTGTCACAGTCTCAGACTTTGCTCATCTAGATGTTGTTTTTCTATGTTATGTTCTACTTGTTTTGATTCTATGTTCTGTTTATCTAGCTGTTGCATGTCTATGTTCTTGTTCTAGTTGTTTTGGTTCTATGTTCATGTCTTCCCCATGTGTTTCTCATGTGTAATCAGCCCTCCTGTGTATATTAGTCTTGTTCCCCAGTCAGTCCTTGTCTGTTCATTGTTTAGTGTCACTCTGCATTTGTGATTTCTGTTCTGTTCACCTGTTAAATAAAATACCCAACCATGGGTTTTGATCACTACTCCTGCCTGGCTGTCCTGCATTTGGGTCCTCACCACCACCACCACCACCACCAAATCGTGACAGAAATGAAGCATACATCTCAAAACATCGCCCTACGCACCAGTGGTCCTGTTGGATGGGTATAGTGCAGCTTAGTTTTAACCGGGACATATAGAGCCAACAGATTTGATTGAAAAATATCTGAAGATTTCATTATTATTATTATTACCAGTAAGACGCCTGAGGGCGAGAAGCGAACTCGCCCTGCACACATCGTTGACAGCAGACTGCTGGGTGAGTGCTGGCGCATTTGCATTGGGGGGTCAGATCACATGGAATGAATTCTGTAATGGCCATATAAGGAGCTTGTCTTGAGTGTACAGTGTTTGATGAGGGCCCAGGACAGGTAGAGCCGGGCCTGAATTTTCGGGCCTTTTGAGAACTAGTTTTCGCCGGCTGCCGGGTGCGGCTGTACTAATAACTTTGGGGTCTAGTCTAGTTTGAATGGACAGGCGGGCCTGTTGAGGACTCTAGTTTTTGCCGCTTGCACTAATAACTTTGGGGGCAGAACAGGTCAGCTCAATATATGGAGATCTGAGGGTTTTATGTTTGAGGTCTCCATGTCACGAGGCGTGGCGGGCTGACGGCCATATATGGTGGACTGACTTACTGACTGGCTGACTGACAGACAGGTTTTGCAGGTTTTCATAGTAATCTGCAACCGATGGTAGCAATTATTATGATTATTATTATTACTACTACTACTACTACTAGGCTGCTACTACTACGTTTTGTTGTTTTGCAGAGCAGTTCCAACTGCAGTCTGCAGGAGTGACATTTTCAGTTAAATGTAATACTGACCACCCTGCATATAAGAGAGCTGAACAATTCAATTGGATTTATGTTTGAAGGTTTGATAAATATTGGAGGTCAAGTGTCACAATAATTGTATTGTCATGGGACTGGTGCCATTTAACCTGTTATTACTAGACTCAGCCAGGAGATGGCGGTGGTGTTCCGATGTCCTCACAATCAATTGACTGCTCAGCTGTACCACAGAGGTATTCAGGTTTTCTTTCCAGCCAAACACCACAGTACAATATGTCATAAACACACTAAAGTGAAGAGAATGGAGCTACTTAATGCTTCTGAAGGTTTTGTTTGGAGTGATACCCTGCAATCTCCAAAGTTTCAACATCCTTGGTTCAGCCACTTGGAGAAGGTTAAAGTTAAGTTTAGGGCTTGTGATTGTTAATTTAACTCAGAGAGTGCATTAAAGGGTAGGCCTAAACTCATTTTGTATTTATTTATTTCCTTTGTTTTTTCATTTGATTGAGACAAATTAATACTTTGTCTCATCTCATCGTTTTCATGCAATGACTGCCTGAAATCTGACATCGCCACCAGGTACTGTGATGCTCTGCCAGATCTTCGGCTGCAGAATCCATCCTGTTGCTGCTTGTTAAGTTGCCAGGGCTTCCATCATCAGTCAAGACGTTTCTGAACAAGACTTCTGATGTCTATTTCACAGATGTGGTGCCATGCCTTAATTGGAACATTTGGCAGTGTTTTTAGTACTAACTTAAATGTGTCGACTTAACGGTTGTATCTCGCAGTGTAGTCTCTGTAGCTCTATGTCTTGTGAGGATAGTATACGGACATAGGCCTACTCTACTGTATCTGATATAGCCTAAGATTTTAGACTCTCGTAGATGTATTTATCGATTCTGCCACGAATTCATTACTACACCCCCCCCCCCCCCCCCCCCCCCCCCCCGGACCTAAAATTGCTCTTAACATGTAAAAATGCAAAATCTAAGGTGCTTACATTGCTACTCCACTTGACTTGCGATCTGCTTTTGAAACCTGTAGATGCGTTGTTTTCAAATTTAAAAAGTGTTTTGATCCACTCTGTTTCGTAATCTATCATCCATCTTGGATCTCTCCTCATCGACCCCAATGAATGCAACTGACAGACAGACAGACAGACAGACAGACAGTGTTTCAGGGAGTTATAAGAAGCAAGGCTATACTGATGTCCTTTGTGACCTTTAACCCCTATTGCTGCATTCAGACGGGCAGATGCAAAAGATACAAAGTTGCAAATTAAGCTACTCAGCATTATGCTTTTGCATTGTCCATTGACAATGAATGATAGACTGTAACTTTGCATCTGCCCGTGTGAACACAGCTTATGCCTCATACTTCAGTGTGGCTATAATTCGTCATATGATGGTGTGTGTTTATGGCAACAACAAAAAAAAATCTCTTTTTTTTGGTGGGTGGGAGGGGGTCAATCAATCTTTGAATTTTTGCCTATAATTAAGTGTCCAAAATAGGGACGGGCTGGATGTGGTTAAACTCACCAGTGGGCTTTTTCAATTTAATTATGGTTGATTTTGGTAAGCATAAGGTTTGGCGCAACGTGCTTTTTTCTTCTTTTCTCAGCCCCATGGTTTTTTGTCTTTGACTTTCATTGGCAAAGTCTAGTTGAGCAACACCAACACAGTCTCCATAGTTTAGGGAAAGTAAAATTGAGACTAGTTTGACAGGCCTATTTTTTTCTCCATACACTCACAAGGCCATTGAGCACACATGATTGATTCTGAAGAGGCAATAATTTGATGCCATGCAGAAAAAGGGGTGATATAGACACAAAACATGGAATAACACCTGCCCTTGCAGTATTGTTGCACCTGAGGTCGCCTGTTAACAGCTGTCCTCCAGTCAGCTGCAAAAATACCCTTTGATCAAATCTGAGGATCTAGACTTGAACTTCATATGCGGTTGCCAACGAACATAAAGTTATAGAGCCAAATGAACACAGAATGTGGTTGTCCCCATGCAGCATGGATGACAGTGTATGGTTGAGGCATGGAAGGAGGTGGATAACAGGAATGTTCCTAATTAGTGAGTGGTTTCCCTTTCGGACTTAAGTCTTCATCTCTTCTCCCAGATGCTCACAGTGGCTACAGGGTCATCTCCTCACAACAATAGCCCTTCTGTTCCATGCTCTTTGTGTGTGTGTGTGTGTGTGTGTGTGTGTGTGTGTGTGTGTGTGTGTGTGTGTGTGTGTGTGTGTGTGTGTGTGTGTGTGTGTGTGTGTGTGTGTGTGTGTGTGTGTGTGTGTGTGTGTGTGTGTGTGTGTGTGTGTGTGTGTGTGTGTGTGTGTGTGTGTGTGTGCGACATATGTGTAACTGTTTTAATGCGTGTGTTTGTGTTGTTGTGCAGTATGTACATGTGCGTGTGTGTATGTGCATGTCTGCCTTTCTGTAACCAAACAAGACAGTATCATTATGCACATATGCGAGTGCTTACCTTGTTTTCCCATGAAGCCACAGGCCTGCAGAGCTGTCACGGAACAACGAGACAGCTTGTCCTGTCTGTGAAGAGTTTCTGCATTAGTACACACATCCACTGTTAAATGCTATCAGACAGACAGACAGACAGACAGACAGACAGACAGATCCTCTCTGCTCATTTCCACTCTATATTTCCACTCTATACCGACAGGAAGCATATCTGTAAGGAGCATAGGGCAGGAGCGTTGATGGATGGACACACACACACACACACACACACAGACACACACACCACGCAAAGTTCCTGAAGAAGTGCCGTATCAGCAGAAGACTACATTCATAAACAAGTATGCACGCACGTACATACGTATACATTTCTGCAGGTCTATAATATAGATACTCATTCATTCTGTACACACTGTTCTTACTGAATGTATACCCTCTGAACCTGTCTTCCATCCTACTTTCACTGAATCTCTGCACAGCCAAATCTGCAGTGTTAATTTAACTTCAGAAGAGTCTAACTTGAGTCTATAATTGCGTCTAAATCCACAGCGTTTGCTGTGGATTTTGCTGTGCAAACAGTTTTGTTTGCGTTGAGAAGCAGTGTTCTGTGTCTGCAGGGAACAAAGGTAAATCACACGTTAGGAGATACCATTGAAGTTATGATTTATGGAACTTCGTAACAAGCACATCCAAATCAAACGAAACCTTCTCTTGTGACTCATTTCATTGTTCTTCGTGTCTCCATCTTCATGTCCTCAACCACTATCTCTCCTCTCTGTGTGTCTATTTTCTGTCCCCTCTGAATCCCTCACAATGCTTGCATTACTCTTTTGTCTGACTGCTGAGTGACTCATAGGCAGGGTTGGGAGGGTTACTTTTAAAAAGGAATCCCCTACAGTTACAAGTTACTTGCTAAAAAATGTAGTCAGTAACGTAATCCCGATTACTCCATTTAAAAAGTAACTACAAGTTACTTTCAGTTACTTTTGGATTACTTTTAAGTAAAACTCAATTTAATTAGATAATACAAGTTTTACCATTGATAAGACAAGAATGTTGAGCCTATGAAATTAAGATAAGGACAACTGAAATATGGTTAAGGTCATTTAATTAAGAATTTGACCTCTCTGAACAGTTACATTACTGTAGAATCATTGTGTCAACTTATAACGGATCATAAGAAAAATGCATCTTGACCTACAGAACCATTTTGATTGTTTGATTGACAACAACCAACAACTGCATCCATGTGTGGTCAAAGTGGCAAATAAAAACTATTTTTGACATTCCTGGCTGACACTCATTTAGATAGACATGGCATGAGTTTAAAACATTGACTAGAGAGTAAAGACTCATTTATATAGTCTACAAAGAACTCAGCCCTATACAATTATATTTATACCCCGTAGGCTACTCTTAAATAAAAAGCCTCATTGTATTTGACCTAAAAGAGAAGACTGCGCTACCCATTATTTATCCCCAATCCAATATATCATACACATATATACAGTATCTCTGCAGTGTTGCCTGGTCTGATTATTATAAGCCACATTGGGCTTATTTTTCTGAAGTTGCTTGTAAATAATGGTAGAACGGTTGTGAGCTTGTAGATCGTCTATTTTCAAATAGCCAACATATATAAATATGCACATTGTTTAATGGACGATATATGTAGCTTTGAAGTGCTCGTGTGGCCTTTTATAGTCGCTTCTTTTGAAACACAGCATGCATAATCAAAATGAAACTCAAAATATAAATAAAGCAATAAAACACAATATAAAGTTAACCATTTATCATGCTGCTCTACGTGGCACTGTGCATTCTGTGACATTAAACCAAATGGCATTTTCCACTCTATGACACTACTGTTCTACATTTTTGTCTAATAAAATAGGCTATTCATTTAATCAATCAAACTGCATTAACTAACAGAGATACTACTAACCAAGCTCTATGCTCTATAGGAGTCTCAATAACAGGTATAAGTAACGTTTAATGTTTAGTAATGTTTAATGTAGCAGAAGAGGCCATTCATTGAACAGAGTTTTGCACAATTTTAACATCCCAGATCGATTGAAATATGAATCTACTGTGCTGTGCTACACCATGATATATTAAGAGTACAATAACATTCCATTGTGAATAAAAACGTATTAACCACAGTGTAATGCTAAAGGTTTCATCACAGGGCTGTCTGCTTCATGTAATATCATTAAAAGTGTTGTTGGTGACAGTTATATGAGTTGGAAGCATTAAGACCCATTTTAACCCCCAATTACAGCAGGTCCATATATAGTTGGACCACCGCCCCCCCCCCCCCCCCCCTTTCCCCTCACTGTATATGTATCTTTTCCCTTTTTGCTTCTTATATGATGAATTCCTGTTCTGTTCTTTAAACTACATAGAAGTGTCTATTTGTATGTCTCTAAATGTTTTGATGAATTGAACAATGTGGACCCTGTTGTAAACAAGTGTAATGCTTAATTGGGTCGTCCACTCACAGTTAAGTCTTTGTATTGAGTTTGTGCTTGAAATGTACTGTAATTCTACAAACTGTTAATAAATATTTCAATCAATCAATCAAACCAGAGCTAGACTACACCATGATATATTATTAGGAGTACAATAGCTTTGCATTGTGAATAAAAAGGTATAGCCACAGTGGGGTTGCAGTGTAATGCTGAAGGTTTAATCACAGGGCTGTCTGCTTTATCTATTATGATTAAACGTGCATTCTGGTATTGTGAATCAATGATTGAGAAAAACATCAGAGGGGTTTGAACCCGTGAAGTTATATAAAGTTGTATTCAAAGTCGGGTGTATAGTAGCCTATAGACCGCTAGACCACTGAGGACGCTGCCTGGAAGGGGACTAATGTCTGTATTGACTATTTAAGCCGTGACGTAACCCGCTTCCGGGTCTTACTCAAGGAAGCTCCACGTCATACATTTTCTTTGTCGTGGACACTTTACAGTTACATTAATAATAATTATACTCGAGTTGGAAGCATTAAGACCCATTTTAACCCCCAATGGCTTCCTTTCTGAAAAATAACGTTATTGTAAAAAATAAAAAGATTCACGCGTTCAGAATCATAATAGAAGCGGACGGGACCCGGATGTAATCGCGGCAAAAGACTCGCGGGCGTGGCCTCACGTCACACCCGGAAGGAAGTGACGGCCCCCTCAAATACGGAAGAGACGCGTGGAGGGGGTTTTGCTCAGTGTTGTTTTGATTCTGCCACGTCACCATGTCGGTCGTCCTCGTGTCCGCAGCAAGCAGGTACGTTAAATGTTATTTAATACTTAACGTTGTTGTTGTTCAAACATCTGTGATCACTTTATATGTTAACTTGTTGTGATGTTTATATATTATGTTCGTGCCACTGAGTAAAACCGTGTTCCAGTAGCCCAATGGTTACCTTCGGCGCTTAGTAGACAACAGGGCCCGGGTTCGAATCCCCATCGAGGACTGAGAGTTAGCTTCATTCTTACCAAACTAGCACAATTGTTTTAGCTTTTCTCGTCGAGGTCCATTATTCATTCAGTATTTGAGGCAAAAAATGGTGGTCCCGTGGCTCAGATACTGAATGAATAAAGGACCTTGACTTGATGCAAACAAACAGTGTTGTGTTTGTTAAGAAGAAAAGAAACTCGGTCATCGACTGGGAAGTGAACCCGGGCCCGGATGTTCTAACCATTCGGCTACTGGATCATGGTTTTATAAAGTAGTAGTAACATATATGAACACAACACAGTAGGAACAGAGCATTCTGGGATGCACGCTAGTTCGTTAGCTAGCTAGCGTGCTGCCGTCGTGAACGTGCACAATGATAGTCAACGGACCAGCGCGTTCATGTGTTTGGGGCCAGGCTGCAATACCTTCATTCAGCCACTATGTCCATTTCGCCTCAGGGTTTCCTCTGGGTGCCTTCTCTATTCATAATATACTCTATGCTCACAATGGTGGTCAGTGGCTCAAATGGGTCTGAGAGGCTAAATGGCCTCAAATGGTGGTCCGTGGCTGAATAAATAATCGACTAGAGGTGAACAGAGTAGTGTTTAGATGGTTCTGTTATGACTGCATGCTGTAGTGTTTAGATGGTTCTGTTATGACTGAATGTTGTAGTATTTAGATGGTTCTGTTATGACTTCCCCTCTGCATGTTGTAGTGTTTAGATGGTTCTGTTATGACTTCTCCTCTGCATGCTGTAGTGTTTAGATGGTTCTGTTATGACTGCATGTCGTAGTATTTAGATGGTTCTGTTATGACTTCCCCTCTGCATGTTGTAGTGTTTAGATGGTTCTGTTATGACTTCTCCTCTGCATGCTGTAGTATTTAGATGGTTCTGTTATGACTTCTCCTCTGCATGCTGTAGTATTTAGATGGTTCTGTTATGACTTCCCCTCTGCATGCTGTAGTGTTTAGATGGTTCTGTTATGACTTCTCCTCTGCATGCTGTAGTATTTAGATGGTTCTGTTATGACTTCTCTGCATGTTGTAGTATTTAGATGGTTCTGTTATGACTTCTCCTCTGCTAGCCCTCCAAGCAGAACCCAAATGCTACTGAAGTTTCTGACATTTTGTTGACACAGATAGCATTGGGTCCTGTAGCACTACTACCATGCCACCTGGGACGCACCCATTTTAAAACATAAACAACATGTTTAGCGGCTCCCCGCGCTCTTTGACGATATTTTTCAGTGTGAGGCTTTCTGAATATGTAAAGTATAAGTACACATACATGCCGCTGCGAATATCTCCTGTGGCGCGGAAGCCGTTAAGTATTTTTAATATGTTTGCCCGATTTGGAAGCTTGGATTCTTCTCTTCCTTCCTTGTTTATTGACACCTCATTGTACCGCCTATCTGGCTAGCTAGTGGCGCTATAGCTATGACACAGCAGATCAGAGGCAGGGACGTAGCCTCACAAGCCAACCGCACACCGGGAGGCGGTACAATAAACGGTAAACAAACAAGAAGATATAAAGGTCAAACAAAGATTAAAAATACTTAACGGCTTCCGCGCCACAGGAGATATTCGCAGCGGGATGTATAGCTACTTAAAGTTACCGAATTCAGAATAACTCAAGGAAAATAATGCCGTCACTTGGCGCAGATCCTATTTTAGAGATAATTTCTACTTCCGTGTACTGGAATTTCCATACGAAAATATAGGTCTGACCAGGGACCCAACATAAAACTCATAAAAATTTCAGAAAAGCTTTATGTAGGGTCCCGAGAGGGGCTACTCCTCTGCATGCTGTAGTGTTTAGATGGTTCTGTTATGACTTCTCCTCTGCATGCTGTAGTGTTTAGATGGTTCTGCTATGACTTCTCCTCTGCATGTTGTAGTGTTTAGATGGTTCTGTTATGACTTCTCCTCTGCATGCTGTAGTGTTTAGATGGTTCTGTTATGACTTCTCCTCTGCATGCTGTAGTGTTTAGATGGTTCTGTTATGACTTCTCCTCTGCATGTTGTAGTGTTTAGATGGTTCTGTTATGACTTCTCCTCTGCATGTTGTAGTGTTTAGATGGTTCTGTTATGACTTCTCCTCTGCATGCTGTAGTATTTAGATGGTTCTGTTATGACTTCTCTGCATGTTGTAGTATTTAGATGGTTCTGTTATGACTTCTCCTCTGCATGTTGTAGTGTTTAGATGGTTCTGTTATGACTTCTCCTCTGCATGCTGTAGTGTTTAGATGGTTCTGTTATGACTTCTCCTCTGCATGTTGTAGTGTTTAGATGGTTCTGTTATGACTTCTCCTCTGCATGTTGTAGTGTTTAGATGGTTCTGTTATGACTTCTCCTCTGCATGTTGTAGTGTTTAGAATGGGGGTGGGCAACTTTGACGATAGAGACTATATTTCCACTATATTTCCACTCTCACTCCAGAGGGCCACGTTGCATATTACTGTTGTAGCAAAAATAGCCGATGTACAAGCTCAAAACGCGTCGCAGTGCAACGCGTTTGGGGCTTATTGATCAGCTATTTTTTTCCCCCAAGACGGTGGATTGTGGCCCATGCCTTCCTGCTGTTATTTGTCATGTTGGTGTTCTCTATATCTTTTCGTCCTGGGCATGACGTTAAACTGTTCCGTTCGAGAGGACCGGCGACCCTCGAATGTAAACAGCCACGAAAGGAAACTATGTGTGTGTGAGGTGTTCTCTATCATTTCATTCCAGTACTACTACTTTGGGTAGTGGCTGGACGTTTGTGTAGATATTGAAAAGGAGGGGGCGAGCAGGCTACCTTGTGGTAGGCCGTTCTTTTGGGCTTTCCATTTACTCCTCTGGTCATTTAACTGGACATAGAAGCGCCTGTTGTTGAGGAGGCTTTTCCTGACCATTGTGCGGTGTTGGACAGTGTCGTAGGCAGCAGAGAGATCTCTGAATGCTGCTCCAGTTATTTGTTTTCCCTCAAACCCATCCTCAATGTGTTGGGTGAGGTTGAGCTCTGTCCAGCACAGGAGCGGCCAGGACGGAAACCAGCTTGGTCTTTAGTCAGCTTGGTGTCTATGAGTGGCAACGAGGCGTTGGAGTAGCAGCTTCTCATATAGCCTTGTAGGTGATGCAGAGGGAAATGGGTCGGTAGCTCTTTGTGGATAATGGGTCTTTGCCAGGTTTAAGGATTGCAACCACTTTGGCCTTTTCCCAGACAGAATAGATGGTTTTCTGTGCTATGCATGTGTTCAGCATCCCCACAAGCCAGGTCTTTGCGTTGGGTCCCAGGTGCTGTAACATTTCTGCCAGTAGGTCATCAATCCCTGCTGCTTTTCCGGGTTTCAACTTTCCCATTGCAGTTTCAAGTTCTTCTAGGTCGAAGGGTTTGGTTTGAGGGCTGGCTGATTGTGGTTGGTCTGATACCACTGTGCGATGGTATTCTCCTGTGGGTCGGTGGCGGTCTTGGTCACAACTGGTGGCCAACAGTTGTAACCAACACCGCCACCGACTCACATAGAATACCATCGCACAGTGGTATCAGACCAACCACAATCAGCCAGCCCTCAAACCAAACCCTTCGACTTAGAAGAACGTGAAACTGCAATGGGAAAGTTGAAACCCGGAAAAGCAGCAGGGATTGATGGCATACTGGCAGAAATGATACAGCACCTGGGACCTAACGCAAGGACCTGGCTTGTGGGGATGCTGAACACATGCATAGCACAGAAAACCATCCCTTCTGTTTGGAAAAAGGCCGAAGTGGTTGCAATCCCTAAACCTGGCAAAGACCCATTATCCCCGAAGAGCTACCGACCCATTTCCCTCCTGCATCACCTACAAGCTCTATGAGAGGCACTAACATTTCTGAACAGACTATATTTACATCAATATGTCTGGGTCCCCACCTACTCACTCAGGGTTGACGTGTCACACCTGCAGTGATGGGAGGGGCACCAAAATGTGGTGTTTTGATTGGTTGATGGGGGCACTCCCTTAGTATAAAAGTGTATGTTTTGTGTACACATGACCTGATGAAGATCAAATAGATCGAAACGTTGTCAGTATTTCAATACAGAACGTATTTTTTATACCTGTGATGTGCGGGCTCCATCCAATACCTACACCAGTTGTGATGCAACAGAGTTTGCTGTGACCGTTGTGAATTATGGGTGGTGTGGTCTTTGCCAAGACGGTGGATTGTGGCTCATGCCTTCCTGCTGTTATTTGTCATGTTGGTGTTCTCTATATCTTTTCGTCCTGGGCATGACGTTAAACTGTTCTGTTCGAGAGGACCGGCGACCCTCGAATGTAAACAGCCACGAAAGGAAACTATGTGTGTGTGAGGTGTTCTCTATCATTTCATTCCAGACTTCACTGTCTATCTCCTGTGTTCTCCATTCATCTTGAGCGATACACAGTCGTCTGATGTGCGGGGGAGGTGCCGGCTAGCGCATAAAGGCACGGGACAGGTGTTGTCTTGATGCATCCCGTGATGATGCCACAGGTGTCATTTAGGGCTATGTCGACCAATTTGGTGTGACGTGATCGTCTCCAGCTTGAGCAGGCATACGCTGCTGTAGAGAAAGACAGGGCCATGGCAGTTGCACGGATTGTTTGTGGGTCTGCGCCCCACTTGGAGTTCACTCGCTTTCACAGGATGTTGTTGTGCGTGTTGACCGTGGCTTTTGTGTTCTCCAGAGTGTCCTGTCCAGTGTAACTCCAAGATACATGGGGTGGGTATGGTTGGAGAGTTTGTGACCATCCCAAGTGACGCTCAGTTCTTTTTTCGCGTCTCGGTTCCTCAGGTGGAAGCTGCATAGTTGGGTTTGTGTGTCTTTCTTTTTCTGTCTTTCTTTCTTAGGACGGAGATCAAGGTAGACGCCGTAGGAAGGCTTAACACAAGCTGATGCCCCTAGAGAACCATCCCAAAGCTTCCCTCAGGGAGCCCAGCTAGCCAGCAAGCCTGCCCAGTCAGCCAACGCAGCCAGTCCGCTCCGCCAGTCAGACAGTGTAGAAAGTCAGGCTGCCAAGCCAGAGCATATCAGCCCTTGCAGTCAGCCATTGCAGCCATACCAGCCTTGCTCAGTCAGCTCAGCCAGGCCTCTCTCGAGGCCTGGCTCTCTGTCTGCCTGGCCCGGTCTGCCCTGCCCTGCCTTGCAGCAACAGAACCAGCCTTTCTGGCAAGCCAGCCAGCTCAGAATGCGAGCTGAGCAAGCCAGTGCAGCAGCAAGCCCAGACTAGGTTACCGCAGCCTTACTGTGCAGCCACAGCCACTCAGCCAAGACCAGCAGGAGCTGGCCAGGCTCCAACCCTTGCAGCGCAGCCTTAGGCCGGATAGTCCCCCTGCCTGCACTTTGTTGCCTTCCTGGCCTGTCTGCCTGCCTAGGCGCCTCGGTCTTCCTGTCTGTCTGCCCTGGCCTGCCGGTCTGAAACTGGTTTAGACTAACTGCGTGCTTGCCAGCTGCGCTGGCTTGCTGAGCTCGTATTCTGAGCTGGCTGGCTTGCCAGCAAGGCTGGTTCTGTTGCTGCAAGGCAGGGCGGGGCAGACCGGGCCAGGCAGACAGAGAGCCAGGCCTCGAGAGAGGCCTGGCTGAGCTGTCTGAGCAAGGCTGGTATGGCTACAATGGTTGACTGCAAGGGCTGATGTGCGCTGGCTGGGCAGCCTGACTTTCTACACTGGCTGACTGGCGGAGCTGGCTGGCTGCGTTGGCTGACTGGGCGGGCGTGCTGGCTAGCTGGCTTGCTGGGCTCCCTGAGGGAAGCTTTGGGATGGATCTCTAGGGGCATCGGCTTGTGTTGAGCCTTCCAACGGCGTCTACCTTGATCTTCGTCCTAAGAAAGAAAGACAGAAGAAGAAAGACACACACAAACTCAACTATGCAGCTTCCACATGAGGCAGGCAGGCAGGCACGCAGGCAGGCATCAGCTGCCTGCGTGCCTTCGTGCAGTGTTTTCCAGGTGTTTTTTGAAGGAGTGTCCTGTCCAGTGTAACTCCAAGTTACATGGGGTGGGTATAGTTGGAGAGTTTGTGACCATCCCAAGTGACGCTCAGTTCTTTTTTCGCGTCTCGGTTCCTCAGGTGGAAGCTGCATAGTTGGGTTTTTGATGGGTTGGGTTTCAGGTGGTTGTATTGTAGTAGCTTGACATTCCTTTGAGGGCACTTTCAAGGACAGACTCAATCTTCTGGAAGTCTGCTTGTTGGGTGGTAATGCAGAGGTCGTCAGCATAGATGAAACGCTGGCATTCTGTGGGTAGTGGCTGGTCGTTTGTGTAGATTTTGAAAAGGAGGGGGGGCGAGCACGCTACCTTGTGGGAGGCTGTTCTTTTGGGCTTTCCATTTACTCTTCTGGTCATTTAACTGGACATAGAAACGCCTGTTGTTGAGGAGGCTTTCCTGAACATTGTGCAGTGTTGGACAGTGTCATAGGCAGCAGAGATATCTCTGAATGCTGCTCCAGTTATTTGTTTTCCCTCAAACCCATCCTCAATGTGTTGGGTGAGGTTGAGCTCTGTCCAGCACATGAGCGGCCGGGACGGAAACCAGCTTGGTCTTTAGTCAGCTTGGTGTTTATGAGTGGCAACGAGGCGTTGGAGTAGCAGCCTCTCTTGTAGGTGATGCAGAGGAGGGAAATGGGTCGGTAGCTCTTTGGGGATGATGGGTCTTTGCCAGGTTTGGGGATTGCAACCACTTTGTCCTTGGTAACTCTGAGAGTGTATAACACACATGTAACCCTATGGACCCTTACAGGTCTGTAAGTCTGAGAGTATATATGGTGGCTGACGGGCACATACAGGTCTAGTGTACCAAATGGACCATTTGGTCCATGTCTTTAAGTCTGAGAGTGTAACACATGTAACCAAATGGACCCTTACAGGTCCAACACTGGTTATCGAAGCGTGCACACACACCCACGCAAGTGTAACCAAATGGATCCTTACAGATCCAACACTGTTTTTTGTTAATCATCGAATGAAATGTGGGAGGTCGGCAAAAGAAAGTCAAAGCAAATACCGGTAATTCGAAAATATTATTTTTGTGATTCTGTGTTTTTCTTCTTTAAATGACAACACAAAAACTAAGGCACTGGTGTTGGACTTCTGGTTTACCGGAACGGGGTTGAACTCCCTGCAGTGCCCTGCTCAATGTGTTGTATTTACATGGTTCATTGGTCCATGGTCTCAGATCATTGAGCGGCACGCTATAGACCGATTCACAGAGGGTTTCCTGGGTGCGGCCATTACTGAGGTGTACCATTGAGTGCAGCAGCACTGATTAGCTACACCTGGCCTACGGAGCACCTGCTCCATGGATTACCCCTCAGTAATGGCCGCGCCCAGGGCACCCCTCTGTGAATCGGTCTATAGTGCGCGATTCTTCATCATTGTTGAGGATTTAAAAAAAGGTGAAAATCAAGGAAAAGCGAAAGGCTATTATAGTCCAAGGTCACGGACCGAATACTGGCCAAGGTCATTTATACTGGAGAAGATCATTTACTAGTCTTATGAAGGTCATTTATACTGGTCAAGGTCATTTACTAGTCTCATGATGGTAATTTATACTGGTCAGTCATATACTGGTCACGGTCATTTATACTGGTGAAGGTCATTTATACTGGTCAAGGTCATTTGTACTTGTCAAGGTCATTTATACTGGTCAAGGTCATTTACTAGTCTTATTGAAGGTCATTTATACTGGTGAAGGTCATTTATACTGGTCAAGGTCATTTGTACTTGTCAAGGTCATTGATATTGGTCAAGGTCATTAAGTGGCATGCTATAGTGCGCGATTCTTCATAATTGTTTAGGATGTTATGTTTGACTATATTTACATCAATATGTCTGGGTCCCCACCTACTCAATCAGGGTTGACGTGTCACACCTGCAGTGATGGGAGGGGCACCAAAATGTGGTGTTTTGATTGGTTAATGGGGGCACTCCCTTAGTATAAAAGTGTATGTTTTGTGTACACAAAATCCATCCAAAGCCTACACCAGTTTTGATGCAACAGAGTTAGCTGTGACCGTTGTGAATTATGGGTGGTGTGGTCTTTGCCAAGACGGTGGATTGTGGCCCATGCCTTCCTGCTGTTATTTGTCATTTTGGTGTTCTCTATATCTTTTCGTCCTGGGCATGACGTTAAACTGTTCCGTTCGAGAGGACCAGCGACCCTCGAATGTAAACAAGTGTTAAGACAGGGACAGGTGTTGTCTTGATGCATCCCGTTATGATGCCACAGGTGTCATTTAGGGCTGTGTCGACCAATTTGGTGTGACGTGATCGTCTCCAGCTTGAGCAGGCATACTCTGCTGTAGAGAAAGACAGGGCCATGGCAGTTGCACGGATTGTTTGTGGGTCTGCGCCCCACTTGGAGTTCACTAGTTTTCACAGGATGTTATTGTGGTTGTTGACTGTGGCTTTTGTGTTCTCCAGGTGTTTTTTGAAGAAGAGTGTCCTGTCCAGTGTAAATCCAAGATACATGGGGTGGGTGTGGTTGGAGAGTTTGTGATGCTCAGTTCTGCATTAGGTAGTGGCTGGTCGTTTGTGTAGATATTGAAAAGGAGGGGGGCGAGCACGCTACCTTGTGGGAGGCAGTTCTTTTGGGCTTTCCATTTACTCCTCTGGTCATTTAACTGGACATAGAAGCGCCTGTTGTTGAGGAGGCTTTTCCTGACCATTGTGCGGTTTTGGACAGTGTCGTAGGCAGCAGAGAGATCTCTGAATGCTGCTCCAGTTATTTGTTTTCCCTCAAACCCATCCTCAATGTGTTGGGTGAGGTTGAGCTATGTCCAGCACAGGAGCGGCCGGGACGGAAACCAGCTTGGTCTTTAGTCAGCTTGGTATCTATGAGTGGCAACGAGGCGTTGGAGTAGCAGCCTCTCATAGAGCTTGTAGGTGATGCATAGGAGGGAAATGGGTCGGTAGCTCTTTGGGGATAATGGGTCTTTGCCAGGTTTAGGGATTGCAACCACTTTGGCCTTTTTCCAGACAGAAGGGATGGTTTTCTGTGCTATGCATGTGTTCAGCATCCCCACAAGCCAGGTCTTTCCGTTAGGTCCCAGGTGCTGTATCATTTCTGCCAGTAGTTCATCAATCCCTGCTGCTTTTCCGGGTTTCAACTTTCCCATTGCAGTTTCAAGTTATTCTAGGTCGAAGGGTTTGGTTTGAGGGCTGGCTGATTGTGGTTGGTCTGATACCACTGTGCGATGGTATTCTCCTGTGGGTCGGTGGCGGTCTTGGTCACAACTGGTGGCCAACAGTCGTAACCAACACCGCCACCGACCCACATAGAATACCATCGCACAGTGGTATCAGACCAACCACAATCAGCCATCCCTCAAACCAAACCCTTCGACCTAGAAGAACTTGAAACTGCAATGGGAAAGTTGAAACCCGGAAAAGCAGCAGGGATTGATGACATACTGGCAGAAATGATACAGCACCTGGGACCTAACGCAAAGACCTGGCTTGTGGGGATGCTGAACACATGCATAGCACACAAATCCACCCCTTCTGTCTGGAAAAAGGCCAAAGTGATTGCAATTCCTAAAACTGGCAAAGACCCATTATCCCTGAAGAGCAACCGACCCATTTCCCTCCTCTGCATCACGTCTTTCTTATACCTGTGGTGTGCGGGCTCCATCCAATACCTATAGGCCTACCAGTTGTGATGCAACAGAGTTTGCTGTGACCGTTGTGAATTTTGGGTGGTGTGGTCTGTGCCAAGACGGTGGATTGTGGCCCATGCCTTTCTGCTGTTATTTGTCATGTTGGTGTTCTCTATATCTTTTCGTCCTGGGCATGACGTTAAACTGTTCTGTTCGAGAGGACCGGCGACCCTCAAATGTAAACAGCCACGAAAGGAAACTATGTGTGTGTGAGGTGTTCTCTATCATTTCATTCCAGACTTCACTGTCTATCTCCTGTGTTCTCCATTCATCTTGAGCGATACACAGTCGTCTGATGTGCGGGGGGAGGTGCCGGCTAGCGCATAAAGGCACGGGACAGGTGTTGTCTTGATGCATCCCGTGATGATGCCACAGGTGTCATTTAGGGCTATGTCGACCAATTTGGTGTGACGTGATCGTCTCCAGCTTGAGCAGGCATACGCTGCTGTAGAGAAAGACAGGGCCATGGCAGTTGCACGGATTGTTTGTGGGTCTGCGCCCCACTTGGAGTTCACTCGCTTTCACAGGATGTTATTGTGGGTGTTGACCGTGGCTTTTGTGTTCTCCAGAGTGTCCTGTCCAGTGTAACTCCAAGATACATGGGGTGGGTATGGTTGGAGAGTTTGTGACCATCCCAAGTGACGCTCAGTTCTTTTTTCGCGTCTCGGTTCCTCAGGTGGAAGCTGCATAGTTGGGTTTGTGTGTCTTTCTTTTTCTGTCTTTCTTTCTTAGGACGGAGATCAAGGTAGACGCCGTAGGAAGGCTTAACACAAGCTGATGCCCCTAGAGAACCATCCCAAAGCTTCCCTCAGGGAGCCCAGCAAGCCAGCTAGCCAGCAAGCCTGCCCAGTCAGCCAACGCAGCCAGTCCGCTCCGCCAGTCAGACAGTGTAGAAAGTCAGGCTGCCAAGCCAGAGCATATCAGCCCTTGCAGTCAGCCATTGCAGCCATACCAGCCTTGCTCAGTCAGCTCAGCCAGGCCTCTCTCGAGGCCTGGCTCTCTGTCTGCCTGGCCCGGTCTGCCCTGCCCTGCCTTGCAGCAACAGAACCAGCCTTTCTGGCAAGCCAGCCAGCTCAGAATGCGAGCTGAGCAAGCCAGTGCAGCAGCAAGCCCAGACTAGGTTACCGCAGCCTTACTGTGCAGCCACAGCCACTCAGCCAAGACCAGCAGGAGCTGGCCAGGCTCCAACCCTTGCAGCGCAGCCTTAGGCCGGATAGTCCCCCTGCCTGCACTTTGTTGCCTTCCTGGCCTGTCTGCCTGCCTAGGCGCCTCGGTCTTCCTGTCTGTCTGCCCTGGCCTGCCGGTCTGAAACTGGTTTAGACTAACTGCGTGCTTGCCAGCTGCGCTGGCTTGCTGAGCTCGTATTCTGAGCTGGCTGGCTTGCCAGCAAGGCTGGTTATGTTGCTGCAAGGCAGGGCGGTGCAGACCGGGCCAGGCAGACAGAGAGCCAGGCCTCGAGAGAGGCCTGGCTGAGCTGTCTGAGCAAGGCTGGTATGGCTACAATGGTTGACTGCAAGGGCTGATGTGCGCTGGCTGGGCAGCCTGACTTTCTACACTGGCTGACTGGCGGAGCTGGCTGGCTGCGTTGGCTGACTGGGCGGGCGTGCTGGCTAGCTGGCTTGCTGGGCTCCCTGAGGGAAGCTTTGGGATGGATCTCTAGGGGCATCGGCTTGTGTTGAGCCTTCCAACGGCGTCTACCTTGATCTTCGTCCTAAGAAAGAAAGACAGAAGAAGAAAGACACACACAAACTCAACTATGCAGCTTCCACATGAGGCAGGCAGGCAGGCACGCAGGCAGGCATCAGCTGCCTGCGTGCCTTCGTGCAGTGTTTTCCAGGTGTTTTTTGAAGGAGTGTCCTGTCCAGTGTAACTCCAAGTTACATGGGGTGGGTATAGTTGGAGAGTTTGTGACCATCCCAAGTGACGCTCAGTTCTTTTTTCGCGTCTCGGTTCCTCAGGTGGAAGCTGCATAGTTGGGTTTTTGATGGGTTGGGTTTCAGGTGGTTGTATTGTAGTAGCTTGACATTCCTTTGAGGGCACTTTCAAGGACAGACTCAATCTTCTGGAAGTCTGCTTGTTGGGTGGTAATGCAGAGGTCGTCAGCATAGATGAAACGCTGGCATTCTGTGGGTAGTGGCTGGTCGTTTGTGTAGATTTTGAAAAGGAGGGGGGGCGAGCACGCTACCTTGTGGGAGGCCGTTCTTTTGGGCTTTCCATTTACTCTTCTGGTCATTTAACTGGACATAGAAACGCCTGTTGTTGAGGAGGCTTTCCTGAACATTGTGCAGTGTTGGACAGTGTCATAGGCAGCAGAGAGATCTCTGAATGCTGCTCCAGTTATTTGTTTTCCCTCAAACCCATCCTCAATGTGTTGGGTGAGGTTGAGCTCTGTCCAGCACATGAGCGGCCGGGACAGAAACCAGCTTGGTCTTTAGTCAGCTTGGTGTTTATGAGTGGCAACGAGGCGTTGGAGTAGCAGCCTCTCTTGTAGGTGATGCAGAGGAGGGAAATGGGTCGGTAGCTCTTTGGGGATGATGGGTCTTTGCCAGGTTTGGGGATTGCAACCACTTTGTCCTTGGTAACTCTGAGAGTGTATAACACACATGTAACCCTATGGACCCTTACAGGTCTGTAAGTCTGAGAGTATATAATTATGGTGGCTGACGGGCACATACAGGTCTAGTGTACCAAATGGACCATTTGGTCCATGTCTTTAAGTCTGAGAGTGTAACACATGTAACCAAATGGACCCTTACAGGTCCAACACTGGTTATCGAAGCGTGCACACACACCCACGCAAGTGTAACCAAATGGATCCTTACAGATCCAACACTGTTTTTTGTTAATCATCGAATGAAATGTGGGAGGTCGGCAAAAGAAAGTCAAAGCAAATACCGGTAATTCGAAAATATTATTTTTGTGATTCTGTGTTTTTCTTCTTTAAATGACAACACAAAAACTAAGGCACTGGTGTTGGACTTCTGGTTTACCGGAACGGGGTTCAACTCCCTGCAGTGCCCTGCTCAATGTGTTGTATTTACATGGTTCATTGGTCCATGGTCTCAGATCATTGAGCGGCACGCTATAGACCGATTCACAGAGGGTTTCCTGGGTGCGGCCATTACTGAGGTGTACCATTGAGTGCAGCAGCACTGATTAGCTACACCTGGCCTACGGAGCACCTGCTCCATGGATTACCCCTCAGTAATGGCCGCGCCCAGGGCACCCCTCTGTGAATCGGTCTATAGTGCGCGATTCTTCATCATTGTTGAGGATTTAAAAAAAGGTGAAAATCAAGGAAAAGCGAAAGGCTATTATAGTCCAAGGTCACGGACCGAATACTGGCCAAGGTCATTTATACTGGAGAAGATCATTTACTAGTCTTATGAAGGTCATTTATACTGGTCAAGGTCATTTACTAGTCTCATGATGGTAATTTATACTGGTCAGTCATATACTGGTCACGGTCATTTATACTGGTGAAGGTCATTTATACTGGTCAAGGTCATTTGTACTTGTCAAGGTCATTTATACTGGTCAAGGTCATTTACTAGTCTTATTGAAGGTCATTTATACTGGTGAAGGTCATTTATACTGGTCAAGGTCATTTGTACTTGTCAAGGTCATTGATATTGGTCAAGGTCATTAAGTGGCATGCTATAGTGCGCGATTCTTCATAATTGTTTAGGATGTTATGTTTGACTATATTTACATCAATATGTCTGGGTCCCCACCTACTCAGGGTTGACGTGTCACACCTGCAGTGATGGGAGGGGCACCAAAATGTGGTGTTTTGATTGGTTAATGGGGGCACTCCCTTAGTATAAAAGTGTATGTTTTGTGTACACAAAATCCATCCAAAGCCTACACCAGTTTTGATGCAACAGAGTTTGCTGTGACCGTTGTGAATTATGGGTGGTGTGGTCTTTGCCAAGACGGTGGATTGTGGCCCATGCCTTCCTGCTGTTATTTGTCATTTTGGTGTTCTCTATATCTTTTCGTCCTGGGCATGACGTTAAACTGTTCCGTTCGAGAGGACCAGCGACCCTCGAATGTAAACAAGTGTTAAGACAGGGACAGGTGTTGTCTTGATGCATCCCGTTATGATGCCACAGGTGTCATTTAGGGCTGTGTCGACCAATTTGGTGTGACGTGATCGTCTCCAGCTTGAGCAGGCATACTCTGCTGTAGAGAAAGACAGGGCCATGGCAGTTGCACGGATTGTTTGTGGGTCTGCGCCCCACTTGGAGTTCACTAGTTTTCACAGGATGTTATTGTGGTTGTTGACTGTGGCTTTTGTGTTCTCCAGGTGTTTTTTGAAGAAGAGTGTCCTGTCCAGTGTAAATCCAAGATACATGGGGTGGGTGTGGTTGGAGAGTTTGTGATGCTCAGTTCTGCATTAGGTAGTGGCTGGTCGTTTGTGTAGATATTGAAAAGGAGGGGGGCGAGCACGCTACCTTGTGGGAGGCAGTTCTTTTGGGCTTTCCATTTACTCCTCTGGTCATTTAACTGGACATAGAAGCGCCTGTTGTTGAGGAGGCTTTTCCTGACCATTGTGCGGTTTTGGACAGTGTCGTAGGCAGCAGAGAGATCTCTGAATGCTGCTCCAGTTATTTGTTTTCCCTCAAACCCATCCTCAATGTGTTGGGTGAGGTTGAGCTATGTCCAGCACAGGAGCGGCCGGGACGGAAACCAGCTTGGTCTTTAGTCAGCTTGGTATCTATGAGTGGCAACGAGGCGTTGGAGTAGCAGCCTCTCATAGAGCTTGTAGGTGATGCATAGGAGGGAAATGGGTCGGTAGCTCTTTGGGGATAATGGGTCTTTGCCAGGTTTAGGGATTGCAACCACTTTGGCCTTTTTCCAGACAGAAGGGATGGTTTTCTGTGCTATGCATGTGTTCAGCATCCCCACAAGCCAGGTCTTTCCGTTAGGTCCCAGGTGCTGTATCATTTCTGCCAGTAGTTCATCAATCCCTGCTGCTTTTCCGGGTTTCAACTTTCCCATTGCAGTTTCAAGTTATTCTAGGTCGAAGGGTTTGGTTTGAGGGCTGGCTGATTGTGGTTGGTCTGATACCACTGTGCGATGGTATTCTCCTGTGGGTCGGTGGCGGTCTTGGTCACAACTGGTGGCCAACAGTCGTAACCAACACCGCCACCGACCCACATAGAATACCATCGCACAGTGGTATCAGACCAACCACAATCAGCCATCCCTCAAACCAAACCCTTCGACCTAGAAGAACTTGAAACTGCAATGGGAAAGTTGAAACCCGGAAAAGCAGCAGGGATTGATGACATACTGGCAGAAATGATACAGCACCTGGGACCTAACGCAAAGACCTGGCTTGTGGGGATGCTGAACACATGCATAGCACACAAATCCACCCCTTCTGTCTGGAAAAAGGCCAAAGTGATTGCAATTCCTAAAACTGGCAAAGACCCATTATCCCTGAAGAGCAACCGACCCATTTCCCTCCTCTGCATCACGTCTTTCTTATACCTGTGGTGTGCGGGCTCCATCCAATACCTATAGGCCTACCAGTTGTGATGCAACAGAGTTTGCTGTGACCGTTGTGAATTTTGGGTGGTGTGGTCTGTGCCAAGACGGTGGATTGTGGCCCATGCCTTTCTGCTGTTATTTGTCATGTTGGTGTTCTCTATATCTTTTCGTCCTGGGCATGACGTTAAACTGTTCTGTTCGAGAGGACCGGCGACCCTCAAATGTAAACAGCCACGAAAGGAAACTATGTGTGTGTGAGGTGTTCTCTATCATTTCATTCCAGACTTCACTGTCTATCTCCTGTGTTCTCCATTCATCTTGAGCGATACACAGTCGTCTGATGTGCGGGGGGAGGTGCCGGCTAGCGCATAAAGGCACGGGACAGGTGTTGTCTTGATGCATCCCGTGATGATGCCACAGGTGTCATTTAGGGCTATGTCGACCAATTTGGTGTGACGTGATCGTCTCCAGCTTGAGCAGGCATACGCTGCTGTAGAGAAAGACAGGGCCATGGCAGTTGCACGGATTGTTTGTGGGTCTGCGCCCCACTTGGAGTTCACTCGCTTTCACAGGATGTTATTGTGGGTGTTGACCGTGGCTTTTGTGTTCTCCAGAGTGTCCTGTCCAGTGTAACTCCAAGATACATGGGGTGGGTATGGTTGGAGAGTTTGTGACCATCCCAAGTGACGCTCAGTTCTTTTTTCGCGTCTCGGTTCCTCAGGTGGAAGCTGCATAGTTGGGTTTGTGTGTCTTTCTTTTTCTGTCTTTCTTTCTTAGGACGGAGATCAAGGTAGACGCCGTAGGAAGGCTTAACACAAGCTGATGCCCCTAGAGAACCATCCCAAAGCTTCCCTCAGGGAGCCCAGCAAGCCAGCTAGCCAGCAAGCCTGCCCAGTCAGCCAACGCAGCCAGTCCGCTCCGCCAGTCAGACAGTGTAGAAAGTCAGGCTGCCAAGCCAGAGCATATCAGCCCTTGCAGTCAGCCATTGCAGCCATACCAGCCTTGCTCAGTCAGCTCAGCCAGGCCTCTCTCGAGGCCTGGCTCTCTGTCTGCCTGGCCCGGTCTGCCCTGCCCTGCCTTGCAGCAACAGAACCAGCCTTTCTGGCAAGCCAGCCAGCTCAGAATGCGAGCTGAGCAAGCCAGTGCAGCAGCAAGCCCAGACTAGGTTACCGCAGCCTTACTGTGCAGCCACAGCCACTCAGCCAAGACCAGCAGGAGCTGGCCAGGCTCCAACCCTTGCAGCGCAGCCTTAGGCCGGATAGTCCCCCTGCCTGCACTTTGTTGCCTTCCTGGCCTGTCTGCCTGCCTAGGCGCCTCTGTCTTCCTGTCTGTCTGCCCTGGCCTGCCGGTCTGAAACTGGTTTAGACTAACTGCGTGCTTGCCAGCTGCGCTGGCTTGCTGAGCTCGTATTCTGAGCTGGCTGGCTTGCCAGCAAGGCTGGTTATGTTGCTGCAAGGCAGGGCGGTGCAGACCGGGCCAGGCAGACAGAGAGCCAGGCCTCGAGAGAGGCCTGGCTGAGCTGTCTGAGCAAGGCTGGTATGGCTACAATGGTTGACTGCAAGGGCTGATGTGCGCTGGCTGGGCAGCCTGACTTTCTACACTGGCTGACTGGCGGAGCTGGCTGGCTGCGTTGGCTGACTGGGCGGGCGTGCTGGCTAGCTGGCTTGCTGGGCTCCCTGAGGGAAGCTTTGGGATGGATCTCTAGGGGCATCGGCTTGTGTTGAGCCTTCCAACGGCGTCTACCTTGATCTTCGTCCTAAGAAAGAAAGACAGAAGAAGAAAGACACACACAAACTCAACTATGCAGCTTCCACATGAGGCAGGCAGGCAGGCACGCAGGCAGGCATCAGCTGCCTGCGTGCCTTCGTGCAGTGTTTTCCAGGTGTTTTTTGAAGGAGTGTCCTGTCCAGTGTAACTCCAAGTTACATGGGGTGGGTATAGTTGGAGAGTTTGTGACCATCCCAAGTGACGCTCAGTTCTTTTTTTGCGTCTCGGTTCCTCAGGTGGAAGCTGCATAGTTGGGTTTTTGATGGGTTGGGTTTCAGGTGGTTGTATTGTAGTAGCTTGACATTCCTTTGAGGGCACTTTCAAGGACAGACTCAATCTTCTGGAAGTCTGCTTGTTGGGTGGTAATGCAGAGGTCGTCAGCATAGATGAAACGCTGGCATTCTGTGGGTAGTGGCTGGTCGTTTGTGTAGATTTTGAAAAGGAGGGGGGGCGAGCACGCTACCTTGTGGGAGGCCGTTCTTTTGGGCTTTCCATTTACTCTTCTGGTCATTTAACTGGACATAGAAACGCCTGTTGTTGAGGAGGCTTTCCTGAACATTGTGCAGTGTTGGACAGTGTCATAGGCAGCAGAGAGATCTCTGAATGCTGCTCCAGTTATTTGTTTTCCCTCAAACCCATCCTCAATGTGTTGGGTGAGGTTGAGCTCTGTCCAGCACATGAGCGGCCGGGACAGAAACCAGCTTGGTCTTTAGTCAGCTTGGTGTTTATGAGTGGCAACGAGGCGTTGGAGTAGCAGCCTCTCTTGTAGGTGATGCAGAGGAGGGAAATGGGTCGGTAGCTCTTTGGGGATGATGGGTCTTTGCCAGGTTTGGGGATTGCAACCACTTTGTCCTTGGTAACTCTGAGAGTGTATAACACACATGTAACCCTATGGACCCTTACAGGTCTGTAAGTCTGAGAGTATATATGGTGGCTGACGGGCACATACAGGTCTAGTGTACCAAATGGACCATTTGGTCCATGTCTTTAAGTCTGAGAGTGTAACACATGTAACCAAATGGACCCTTACAGGTCCAACACTGGTTATCGAAGCGTGCACACACACCCACGCAAGTGTAACCAAATGGATCCTTACAGATCCAACACTGTTTTTTGTTAATCATCGAATGAAATGTGGGAGGTCGGCAAAAGAAAGTCAAAGCAAATACCGGTAATTCGAAAATATAATTTTTGTGATTCTGTGTTTTTCTTCTTTAAATGACAACACAAAAACTAAGGCACTGGTGTTGGACTTCTGGTTTACCGGAACGGGGTTCAACTCCCTGCAGTGCCCTGCTCAATGTGTTGTATTTACATGGTTCATTGGTCCATGGTCTCAGATCATTGAGCGGCACGCTATAGACCGATTCACAGAGGGTTTCCTGGGTGCGGCCATTACTGAGGTGTACCATTGAGTGCAGCAGCACTGATTAGCTACACCTGGCCTACGGAGCACCTGCTCCATGGATTACCCCTCAGTAATGGCCGCGCCCAGGGCACCCCTCTGTGAATCGGTCTATAGTGCGCGATTCTTCATCATTGTTGAGGATTTTAAAAAAGGTGAAAATCAAGGAAAAGCGAAAGGCTATTATAGTCCAAGGTCACGGACCGAATACTGGCCAAGGTCATTTATACTGGAGAAGATCATTTACTAGTCTTATGAAGGTCATTTATACTGGTCAAGGTCATTTACTAGTCTCATGATGGTAATTTATACTGGTCAGTCATATACTGGTCACGGTCATTTATACTGGTGAAGGTCATTTATACTGGTCAAGGTCATTTGTACTTGTCAAGGTCATTTATACTGGTCAAGGTCATTTACTAGTCTTATTGAAGGTCATTTATACTGGTGAAGGTCATTTATACTGGTCAAGGTCATTTGTACTTGTCAAGGTCATTGAT
This sequence comes from Protomyctophum parallelum, assembly GCF_964188405.1. Classification (NCBI taxonomy): domain Eukaryota; kingdom Metazoa; phylum Chordata; class Actinopteri; order Myctophiformes; family Myctophidae; genus Protomyctophum; species Protomyctophum parallelum. The sequence goes on along the minus strand of NC_139702.1, from coordinate 20,108,241 downwards.
ATTGGTCAAGGTCATTAAGTGGCATGCTATAGTGCGCGATTCTTCATAATTGTTTAGGATGTTATGTTTGACTATATTTACATCAATATGTCTGGGTCCCCACCTACTCAATCAGGGTTGACGTGTCACACCTGCAGTGATGGGAGGGGCACCAAAATGTGGTGTTTTGATTGGTTAATGGGGGCACTCCCTTAGTATAAAAGTGTATGTTTTGTGTACACAAAATCCATCCAAAGCCTACACCAGTTTTGATGCAACAGAGTTTGCTGTGACCGTTGTGAATTATGGGTGGTGTGGTCTTTGCCAAGACGGTGGATTGTGGCCCATGCCTTCCTGCTGTTATTTGTCATTTTGGTGTTCTCTATATCTTTTCGTCCTGGGCATGACGTTAAACTGTTCCGTTCGAGAGGACCAGCGACCCTCGAATGTAAACAAGTGTTAAGACAGGGACAGGTGTTGTCTTGATGCATCCCGTTATGATGCCACAGGTGTCATTTAGGGCTGTGTCGACCAATTTGGTGTGACGTGATCGGCTCCAGCTTGAGCAGGCATACACGTATTGTTTGTGGGTCTGCGCCCCACTTGGAGTTCACTAGTTTTCACAGGATGTTATTGTGGTTGTTGACCGTGGCTTTTGTGTTCTCCAGGTGTTTTTTGAAGAAGAGTGTCCTGTCCAGTGTAAATCCAAGATACATGGGGTGGGTATGGTTTGAGAGTTTGTGATGCTCAGTTCTGCATTAGGTAGTGGCTGGTCGTTTGTGTAGATATTGAAAAGGAGGGGGGCGAGCACGCTACCTTGTGGGAAGCAGTTCTTTTGGGCTTTCCATTTACTCCTCTGGTCATTTAACTGGACATAGAAGCGCCTGTTGTTGAGGAGGCTTTTCCTGACCATTGTGCGGTTTTGGACAGTGTCGTAGGCAGCAGAGAGATCTCTGAATGCTGCTCCAGTTATTTGTTTTCCCTCAAACCCATCCTCAATGTGTTGGGTGAGGTTGAGCTATGTCCAGCACAGGAGCGGCCGGGACGGAAACCAGCTTGGTCTTTAGTCAGCTTGGTATCTATGAGTGGCAACGAGGCGTTGGAGTAGCAGCCTCTCATAGAGCTTGTAGGTGATGCATAGGAGAGAAATGAGTCGGTAGTTCTTTGGGGATAATGGGTCTTTGCCAGGTTTAGGGATTGCAACCACTTTAGCCTTTTTCCAGACAGAAGGGATGGTTTTCTGTGCTATGCATGTGTTCAGCATCCCCACAAGCCAGGTCTTTCCGTTAGGTCCCAGGTGCTGTATCATTTCTGCCAGTATGTCATCAATCCCTGCTGCTTTTCCGAGTTTCAACTTTCCCATTGCAGTTTCAAGTTCTTCTAGGTCGAAGGGTTTGGTTTGAGGGCTGGCTGATTGTGGTTGGTCTTATACCACTGTGCGATGGTATTCTCCTGTGGGTCGGTGGCGGTCTTGGTCACAACTGGTGGCCAACAGTCGTAACCAACACCGCCACCGACCCACATAGAATACCATCGCACAGTGGTATCAGACCAAGCGCAATCAGCCATCCCTCAAACCAAACCCTTCGACCTAGAAGAATTTGAAACTGCAATGGGAAAGTTGAAACCCGGAAAAGCAGCAGCGATTGATGACATACTGGCAGAAATGATACAGCACCTGGGACCTAACACAAAGAACTGGCTTGTGGGGATGCTGAACACATGCATTGCACAGAAAACCACCCCTTCTGTCTGGAGAAAGGCCAAAGTGGTTGCAATCCCTAAACCTGGCAAAGACCCATTATCCTCGAAGAGCTACCGACCCATTTCCCTCCTCTGCATCACGTCTTTCTTATACCTGTGGTGTGCGGGCTCCATCCAAAACCTACACCAGTTGTGATGCAACAGAGTTTGCTGTGACCGTTGTGAATTATGGGTGGTGTGGTCTTTGTCAAGACGGTGGATTGTGGCCCATGCCTTCCTGCTGTTATTTGTCATGTTGGTGTTCTCTATATCTTTTCGTCCTGGGCATGACGTTAAACTGTTCCGTTCGAGAGGACCGGCGACCCTCGAATGTAAACAGCCACGAAAGGAAACTGTGTGTGTGAGGTGTTCTCTATCATTTCATTCCAGACTTTCCTTCGTTCATCCCCAACTTCACTGTCTATCTCCTGTGTTCTCCATTCATCTTGAGCGATACAGTCGTCTGATGTGCGGGGGGAGGTGCCGGCTAGCGCATAAAGGCACGGGACAGGTGTTGTCTTGACGCATCCCGTGATGATGCGACAGGTGTTATTTAGGGCTGTATCGACCAATTTGGTGTGACGTGATCGGCTCCAGCTTGAGCAGGCATACTCTGCTGTAGAGAAAGACAGGGCCATGGCAGTTGCACGGATTGTTTGTGGGTCTGCGCCCCACTTGGGAGTTCACTAGTTTTCACAGGATGTTATTGTGGGTGTTGACCGTGGCTTTTGTGTTCTGCAGGTGTTTTTTTGAAAAAGGGTGTCCTGTCCAGTGTAACTCCAAGATACATGGGGTGGGTATGGTTGGAGAGTTTGTGACCATCCCAAGTGACGCTCAGTTATTTCTTCGCGTCTCGGTTCCTCAGGTGGAAGCTGCATAGTTGGGTTTGTGTGTCTTTCTTTTTCTGTCTTTCTTTCTTAGGATGGAGATCAAGGTAGACGCCGTTGGAAGGCTCAACACTAGCCGATGCCCCTAGAGATCCATTCCAAAGCTTCCCTCAGGGAGAACAGCAAGCCAGCTAGCCAGCAAGCCTTCCCAGTCAGCCAACGCAGCCAGTCAGCTCCGCCAGTCAGCCAGTGTAGAAAGTCAGGCTGCCAAGCCAGAGCATATCAGCCCTTGCAGTCAGCCATTGCAGCCATACCAGCCTTGCTCAGTCAGCTCAGCCAGGTCTCTCTTGAGGTCTGCCTGGCTCGGTCTGCCCTGCCCTGCCTTGCAGCAACAGAACCAGCCTTTCTGGCAAGCCAGCCAGCTCAGAATGCGAGCTGAGCAAGCCAGTGCAGCAACAAGCCCAGACTAGGTTACTGCAGCCTTACTGTGCAGCCACAGCCACTCAGCCCAGACCAGCAGGAGCAAGCCAGGCTCCAACCCTTGCAGCGCAGCCTTAGGCCGGATAGTCCCCCTGCCTGCACTTTGTTGCCTTCCTGGCCTGTCTGCCTGCCTAGGCGCCTCGGTCTTCCTGTCTGTCTGCCCTGGCCTGCCGGTCTGAAACTGGTTTAGACTAACTGCGTGCTTGCCAGCTGCGCTGGCTTGCTCAGCTCGTATTCTGAGCTGGCTGGCTTGCCAGCAAGGCTGGTTCTGTTGCTGCAAGGCAGGGCGGGGCAGACCGGGCCAGGCAGACAGAGAGCCAGGCCTCGAGAGAGGCCTGGCTGAGCTGACTGAGCAAGGCTGGTATGGCTACAATGGTTGACTGCAAGGGCTGATGTGCGCTGGCTTGGCAGCCTGACTTTCTACACTGGCTGACTGGCGGAGCTGGCTGGCTGCGTTGGCTGACTGGGCGGGCTTGCTGGCTAGCTGGCTTGCTGGGCTCCCTGAGGGAAGCTTTGGGATGGATCTCTAGGGGCATCGGCTTGTGTTGAGCCTTCCAACGGCGTCTACCTTGATTTTCGTCCTAAGAAAGAAAGACAGAAAAGTAAGACACACAAAGAAAGACACACACAAACTCAACTATGCAGCTTCCACATGAGGAAGGCAGGCAGGCACGCAGGCAGGCACAAGCTGCCTGCGTGCTTGCTTCGCCCTCCAGTTGCTGCTCCAGTTATTTGTTTTCCCTCAAACCCATCCTCAATGTGTTGGGTGAGGTTGAGCTCTGTCCAGCACAGGAGCGGCCGGGACGGAAACCAGCTTGGTCTTTAGTCAGCTTGGTGTCTATGAGTGGCATGAGGCGTTGGAGTAGCAGCCTCTCTTGTAGGTGCAGAGGAGGGAAATGGGTCGGAAGCTCTTTGGGGATGATGGGTCTTTGCCAGGTTTGGGGATTGCAACCACTTTGGCCGTTCTCCAGACAGAAGGGATGGTTTTCTGTGCCATGCATGTATTCAGCATCCCCACGAGCCAGGCCTTTGCGTTAGGTTCCAGGTGCTGTATAATTTCTGCCAGTATGTCATCAATCCCTGCTGCTTTCCCATTGCAGTTTCGAGTTCTTCTAGGTCGAAGGGTTTGGTTTGAGGGATGGCTGATTGTGGTTGGTCTGATACCACTGTGCGATGGTATTCTCCTGTGGGTCGGCGGCAGTGTTGGTTACGACTGTTGGCCACAAGTTGTGATGCAACAGAGTTCGCTGTGACCGTTGTGAATTATGGGTGGCTCCCTGAGGTCCTTGCTCAATGTGTTGTATTTACATGGTTCATTGGTCCATGGTCTCAGGTCATTGAGCGGCGCGCTATAGTGCGCGATTCTTCATCATTGTTGAGGATTTAAAAAAGGTGAAAATCAAGGAAAAGCGAAAGGCTATAGTCCATGGTCACGGACCGCATACTGGTCAAGGTCATTTATACTGGTGAAGATCATTTACTAGTCTTATGAAGGTCATTTACTGTATACTGGTCAAGGTAATTTACTAGTCTCATGAAGGTAATTTATACTGGTCACAGTCATATACTGGTCACGGTCATTTATACTGGTGAAGGTCATTTATACTGGTCAAGGTCATTTACTAGTCTTATTGAAGGTCATTTATACTGCTCAAGGTCATTGATATTGGTCAAGGTCATTAAGTGGCATGCTATAGTGCGCGATTCTTCATCATTGTTTAGGATTTGAAAAAAGGTGAAATCGCGGAAAAGCGAAAGGCTATAGTCCATGGTCACGGAGGGCATACTATATAGTATGTTGTTTTTCACGATTTCGGAGGATTTGAAAAAAAAGGTGAAAATCACGGAAAAGCGAAAGGCTATAGTCCATAGTCTCGGAGGGCATACAAAAATGTGTGGTGCTATACAGGCCGTTCTGGAAACTTTGGGGCAGAGGTTCATCGTTGGCATCCAGGGAGTGTGTGTGCAAAATTTGGCATCGACCGTGTTAATGGTGCTGGAGATTAGCTGTTAACAAACTGACGGACACACACACACACACACACACACACACACACACACACACACACACACACACACACATACACACACATACACACACACACACACACACACACACACACAGACACTCAGAGTGCAAAACATACTCTCTCCCCATGGCTTTGGCCTGGTGCCATACCGTTATTAATTATTGCGAAATCAATTGTGAAATTACTTTACCGTTGAAATGCAAAATTTACATTTCAACGAATGGACCTCGTAAAACAAAACAAAAACCAAGGCACTGGTTGTGGTACTTCTGGTTTACCGGAATGGGGTTCAATTCCCTGCAGTGCTCTGCTCAATTTGTTGTATTTACATGGTTCATTTTTATTTTCTGCTCATTGTGTTGCCTTTTCATAGATGATAACCCCCAGGTTCTTTAATGTGTTTGCACTCCCTACAGTTAGGTTACCAAGTCTATTTATTTATTATTTCTGTTCACTAGAACTAGAACCAGAACCAATTACCAAAGTAGGCTTTCTAATGACACAACTCGCCTTTGTTTTGGTGTGTAGCAAAAACGTTCTTTTTATTTACGCCAAAGAGTAGAGGCTGGTCTGCATTCATGCGAGCGGCGGAAGTTTAGAGTAACATAGCTCTAAATGAAACGCATTAGAGCTATTGACCAGAGCTAGTAGTCATAGCACTTCATGGTATATATATGCATAGTTTATATAGTTTCATTATATAGATATATTAAACAGAGAGGACTGGAGTCAATTGGGTTATATTATGTTTAACACTAATTTGAAGCTGTCAAAATCTGACAAACTTCTGCCGGCCATGGCCACGCCCACCTTTTGGTAACGCCCACTTTCGGCCACGCCCACAAAAAGGACCCCCCCCCATGTCATCTGCCAGGCAGGCTCCACTGTTTGGTGTTATAATAATTTATAACTTGTTTGTAAAATTAATGAGGGGAAGGGGAGAATGTAATCCTCATGTAACCCCCGTTACAACACCCCCGTTACTGTAATCCAGATTATACATTTTAAAATGTACTCTAAGACGTTACAGTTTTTTTTTACTCTGATTACAGTAACGGATTACATGTAATCCGTTACCTCCCAACCCTGCTCATAAGGATAAGATGCTACTTTCAAATTGCTGAAAAATAAAATAGGGCTTAAAGGTAGTGTAAGTGATGTTTCTTAAACAAAAGTTTGCATCATTATACTCCTATGAGGATTACTGTACCTGCCTGTAGACCTTCTCGCAATTTGGTGTTACGAGGACGAAAATCACTAGCCCATCTCAGACGTTTATCATCATTTTTGACCATGGGAGAGACAATGGCCCATGGTCTTTTTGAGGATTTGAAAAAAAGACGAAAATCTCTCGAGACAATGGACTATAGCCCATGGTCTCGGAGTGATTTTTGTCTTTTTTTCAAATCCTCGTTTTTCATATTTTTTGACCATGGGCTATAGCCCATCTCAGACGGCATACTATATATAGCATCCCGTTTTTCATCATTTTTGAGGATTTGAAAAAATGACAAATTACTCGAGACGATGGACTATAGCCCATGGTCTCGTAGTGATTTTCGTCTTTTTTTCAAATCCTCATCATTTTTAACCATGGGCTATAGCCCATCTCAGACGGCATACTATAGCACTCCGTGTCAGAATTAGTTGAATTAGACTTATTGCGCTTATTTTTACTCCTAACTGGCCAATGTCTTTAGAATAGCTAAATGACCTTGACCATGACCTTTCAAGGTTAATATCACCCAAAATGATTAAAATAGTATCAGAAATTAATTCCACATGCCTCAATTAGTCAGAATGGAGGTATTACATGTGCAAATACAGAAACAAGAAACAAAAAAAGTTGTATTTTCATCATAGCCGATGGTGGCCATATTTGATGTGGCCATTACGCCATTCGTGGCACTATGGCTGACGAGCACCTCGTTGATTGTTCATGTCTAGGGACCCATTGACTCAGTTCAAGTGAGAAATTCCCCAACACCAAATTGCGAGAAGGTCTACAGGTAGATACTGGACTAAGTGGGAATTGTCTGGAACCAGTGGCTCAGTGTGTTAGAACGCTGCCACATGATCGGGAGATGGAGAGTTCAAACCCCACTCAAGTATTTACTTTCAAGACCGATTTCCAGAAGAAGAAAACTAACAAAAAAGCAGTGAGAATTGTCTGGAATCTTTGGCTCAGTGTGTTAGAATGCTGCCACATGATCGGGAGATGATGAGTTCAAATCCCACCCAAGTATTTACTTTCAAGACCGATTTCCTTGTGATCCACAGGTACAGGGTTCAAATCCAACATTAGTTTGCACTGACTTTCAGAAGGACAACTTTAAAGCAGCACAGAAATTCTCCATGATTGTGTGCCGGTAAGTGGCCCAGCGGATAAGTCAGATGATATCCGTAGTATACCTAGTCCACCTAGCGTCCCCGACACGTTGAATACTAAACTTATTTGTAACGCCAACTTTTAACCAAACGTGGGAGAAACACTGTGCACGGCTGCACGCACAAATAAAGAGTGCACTCGGCACTCGCGCACGCACATGACGGATTATTATCGATAAAAACAATCCATAGCGTCGCTTACAAAAGCATGTGTTGCACAGCATGAATGATAAGTAATCACCGACCTGGCTGGATAAATATCACTATGACAAAGTGTCAAAATGTTTAGTGCCGCTGTCAAAACATGACACAGTGAGAGTTGAAGATTCTAACTATTGGAACAAGAAAGCCACAGTTTTTAAGGAAGTGGGTCCTAGACAGGGCTTGACGCTTAGCTCATGGATGCATGGATGATAGACAGACTATCCGTTTTTATCCTGATGTTCTATCATGGGATATTCGATGCAGGGCAAGATTGTGAATTAAATTGTAACATTCTCCTTGGCTTTGACTACTTCAGACAGAACATCTCTCTGACACACAGCTACAGTAGACTATTAATTTACTAAGCTGTTAACTTACTCGGCTGCCTACCGTTGCTCGTTAAGCAGGTCACACAATGGATATGGACCACTGATATTTATCCAGCCAGGTCGGTGATTACTTATCATTCATGCTGTGCAACACATGCTTTTGTAAGCGACGCTAAGGATTGTTTTGATCGATAATAATCCGTCATGTGCGTGCGCGAGTGCACTCTTTATTTGTGCGTGCAGCCGTGCACAGTGTTTCTCCCACGTTTGGTTAAAAGTTGGCGTTCGAACTTTACAAGTAAGTTTAGTATTCAACGTGTCGGGGACGCTATCATGAACTCGTATGACTGACTCACATCTTAATGACACCCTCAGACTGGCAATCACTAAATATGAACCAGATTTCAAAACGCTTGCAGATAAAGTGCAGTCACAGCAGTCTCATTAAAGGTGGGCTGACCCTGAGAGTATGTCACCATATCTGTGCAAATATATATGGTCATGTTATGCCTATGTCATTTGAACATCTGCCAATGTGAATCTTCATTGAAATGAGAAAGAAAATATTGTGCAATTCATGTCCTTTGCATTTTGTTTTATTTAAAAGAAAACTCAACAAAGAAGTTTATTTGTATTTTTGTCCTAGTATTTTTTATTTCTAATACATTTGTCTTAATATTATTTGACATTGATAATATAACTTACTATAAGTTTTTATTCTAATTTAAGCTTTAGTCTTTGTGTGGATGTTTTTTCTAACACGTTTTAGTGGTAGATCTTGGCTTACAATTGGGAATAAAATGGGCTCTTGGGCTTGAAAAGGTTGGTTACCACTGCCATAGAGAATGCATTGGGCGTTTAAGTTAAATAACTCAGAAACTACAAAGCATTTAAAAGTAAAACGTTCCAGCATGTGTCTCCACAGTAAGCTGAATAATACAAAGTGTGAATGGAGTTTCTAGGTGAAAGTGCTTTTTTGACGTGCCAATGTCTGCCATTGAGCCCCATGTTAAAATTCTCAAATTTGAAAGCACTATATTTCTAAAACTATGAAACATTTCAAATATTCCTTTTCAGGCAAACATGTCCACCGTAAGATGAACCTAAGTAGGCTAGAATGGGGTTGCTAGGTGTAAGTGTGTAGGACTATAGGGTCATTCTCACGAAACCAATGAAATACCATGTTTCTCATCCTCCGCAACACCCATTCTCATACACCGCTATACTTTTAAGTATGTTGCGGTAGAGAGAACGTCTGTTTCGGTAATGATAATTTAACTATATTTTTAAATAAATCATGTTTATATTTAAATCAACTATTAATTTAAATATTATTCATTAACTAGATATTTTCTTTATTTCCTGTTTCATAAAAATAAAGCTTTAGAGCAAAGACTAGGCTGTCAAAATTCAGAGAGAAATCTGCTAACGCTTTCTATGAAGCCCATGCCTATAATACATTATAAAAACTATAATGCACTATAATCTATTTATAATATGGCATAATTGTATGACATGTCAAGTAACATTATACAGTACTTCATTGTTGGACACTCACTGAATTTTTGATTTTTTTTTTTTATCCTCGTTTTTAATCATTTTGGACCATGGGCTATAGACCATATCGTACGGCATACTATAGCACGCCGTTTTTCATCATTTTTGAGGATTTGAAAAAAATGAAAAACTAAAAAAACGATGGGTTATAGCCCATCGTTTTTTGAATTTTTTAATTTCTTTTTTATCCTCGTTTTTCATCATTTTTGACCATGGGCTATAGCCCATATCGTACGGCATACTATAGCACGCCGTTTTTCATCATTTTTGAGGATTTGAAAAAAATGAAAAAATGAAAAAACGATGGGTTATAGCCCATCGTTTTTTGAATCTTTGAATTTCTTTTTTATCCTCATTTTTCATCATTTTGGTCCATGGGCTATAGCCCATATCGTACGGCATACTATAGCACGCCGTTTTTCATCATTTTTGAGGATTTGAAAAAAATGAAAAAAACGATGGGTTATAGCCCATCGTTTTTTAAATAAAATAAAAAAATCCTAGTTTTTCATCATTTTGGACCATGGGCTATAGCCCATATCGTACGGCATACTATAGCACGCCGTTTTTCATCATTTTTGAGGATTAAAAAAAAAAAAAAACGATGGGTTATAGCCCATTGGTTTTTGAATTTTTGAATTTTTTTAATCGTCGTTTTTCATCATTTTGGACCATGGGCTATAGCCGATATCGTACGGCATACTATATAGCACGCCGTTTTTCATCATTTTTGAGGATTTAAAAAAAAATAAAAAATGAAACAAAAAGATGGGTTATAGCCCATCGTTTTTTGAATTTTTGAAAAAAATATTTATCCTCGTTTTTCATCATTTTGGACCATGGGCTATAGCCCATATCGTACGGCATACTATAGCACGCCGTTTTTCATCATTTTTGAGGATTTGAAAAAAAATGAAAAAATGAAAAAAACGATGGGTTATAGCCCATCATTTTTTTAATTTTTGAGGATTTGAAAAAAATGAAAAAACGATGGGTTATAGCCCATCGTTTTTTGAATTTTTGAATTTCTTTTTTATCCTAGTTTTTCATCATTTTGGACCATGGGCTATAGCCCATATCGTAAGGCATACTATAGCACACCGCTTTTCATCATTTTTGAGGATTTGAAAAAAATGAAAAAATGAAAAAACGATGGGTTATAGCCCATCGTTTAAAAAAAAAAAAAAAAATGATCCTTGTTTTTCCATCATTTTTTTAATTTTTGAGGATTTGAAAAAAATGAAAAAACGATGGGTTATAGCCCATCGTTTTTTGAATTTTTGAATTTCTTTTTAATCGTTGTTTTTCATCATTTTGGACCATGGGCTATAGCCGATATCGTACGGCATACTATATAGCACGCCGTTTTTCATCGTTTTTGAGGATTTAAAAATAAATAAAAAATGAAACAAAACGATGGGTTATAGCCCATCGTTTTTTGAATTTTTGAAAATTATATTTATCCTCGTTTTTCATCATTTTGGACCATGGGCTATAGCCCATATCGTACGGCATACTATAGCACGCCGTTTTTCATCATTTTTGAGGATTTGAAAAAAAATGAAAAAATGAAAAAAACGATGGGTTATAGCCCATCGTTTTTTGAATTTTTGAAAAAAAAGTATATCCTCGTTTTTCATCATTTTTGACCATGGGCTATAGCCCATATCGTACGGCATACTATTGCACGCCGTTTTTCATCATTTTTGAGGATAAAAAAAAAAAAAAACGATGGGTTATAGCCCATCGGTTTTTGAATTTTTGAATTTCTTTTAATCGTTGTTTTTCATCATTTTGGACCATGGGCTATAGCCGATATCGTACGGCATACTATATAGCACGCCGTTTTTCATCATTTTTGAGGATTTGAAAAAAAAGAAAAAAAACGATGGGTTATAGCCATAGACTGTAAAAAATATGGACAAAGCGTTCGCCGGGTCTAACATGGACGTAAAATGAAGCCTGTTATTCCTGCACTGTAAATCGCCATCTTTCTAGATCCGTTTGGTACCAGCTGGCCATTGGCTGGCTCCGTTTTGGACCAGCTGGCCATTGGCTGCCCAGACAACGAGGCGGGACTTCCCCCCTTCTTCTCCGTTGGTTTTTATTTTGACTCGAGTGGGAGGGGAATCCCGATCATAGACTGTAACGGTAGCCACGCCCCTCAGAACATACGCAATGTTTTTTTTTCTTTATGGTCATTTTTTTAATTAATGGGACCATAATTTTCCAAAAAGAATATTATGACATTAGAAATGAGACTTTAAACTAGTGACTGGAAGAAGAAAGTATTCATGACCATGTTTATTAAGGTAATACAGTCTAGGTGAAGTTGGGCCAAAATACATGGGCCTCTATGGAGCTATGGGACTTTTTGGGTCCAGTCCAGCGCCACAACAGGCCATTATATGAACTACCGATTTCAAATGAGGCTTCACGAAATATCTGACTGACTGCCCCCCTGGTTATAGCCCATCGGTTTTTAATTTTTTTAATTTCTTTTAATCGTTGTTTTTCATCATTTTGGACCATGGGCTATAGCCGATATCGTACGGCATACTATATAGCACGCCGTTTTTCATCATTTTTGAGGATTTAAAAATAATAATAAAATGAAACAAAACGATGGGTTATAGCCCATCGTTTTTTGAATTTTTGAAAAATATATTTATCCTCGTTTTTCATCATTTTTGACCATGGGCTATAGCCCATATCGTACGGCATACTATAGCACGCCGTTTTTCATCATTTTTGAGGATTTGAAAAAAACGAAAAAATGAAAAAAACGATGGGTTATAGCCAATCATTTTTTGAATTTTTGAGGATTTGAAAAAAATAGACGTCTAAAACACGTCTAAAAATAGACGTGTTTTAGACGTCTATTTTTAGATGTTTTTTATCCCATTTTTGACCTTGGGCTATAGCCCATACTGTACGCCGTACAGTATGGGCTATAGCCCAAGGTAAAAAATGGGATAAAATTAGATTAGATTAGAAATTAGATTTTTTAGATTTTTTAGATTTTTTAGATTTTTTTAGATTTTTTTCAAATCCTCAAAAACGGCTTGCTATAGTATGCCGTACAGTGTACGGCATACTATAGCAAGGCTTGCTATAGTATGCCGTACAGTGTACGGCATACTACAGTACAGTAGTACAGTGTACGGCATACTATAGCAAGCCGTTTTTGAGGATTTGAAAAAAATCTAAAAAATCTAAAAACGAACCCATCGTTATTTTATTTTTTTTTCAAATCCTCAAAAATGATGAAAAACGGCGTGCTATAGTATGCCGTACAGTATGGGCTATTAGACGAGCATCTAAAAATGGGATAAAAACGTCAAAAAATACACGTCTAAAACACGTCTAAAAATAGACGTGTTTTAGACGTCTATTTTTAGACGTTTTTTATCCCATTTTTGACCATGGGCTGTAGCCCATACTGTACGGCATACTATAGCAAGCCGTTTTTCATCATTTTTGAGGATTTGAAAAAAACGAAAAAATGAAAAAAACGATGGGTTATAGCCAATCATTTTTTAAATTTTTGAGGATTTGAAAAAAATAGACGTCTAAAACACGTCTAAAAATAGACGTGTTTTAGACGTCTATTTTTAGATGTTTTTTATCCCATTTTTGACCTTGGGCTATAGCCCATACTGTACGCCGTACAGTATGGGCTATAGCCCAAGGTAAAAAATGGGATAAAATTAGATTAGATTAGAAATTAGATTTTTTAGATTTTTTAGATTTTTTTAGATTTTTTTCAAATCCTCAAAAACGGCTTGCTATAGTATGCCGTACAGTGTACGGCATACTATAGCAAGGCTTGCTATAGTATGCCGTACAGTGTACGGCATACTACAGTACAGTAGTACAGTGTACGGCATACTATAGCAAGCCGTTTTTGAGGATTTGAAAAAAATCTAAAAAATCTAAAAACAAACCCATCGTTATTTTTTTTTTCTTTTCAAATCCTCAAAAATGATGAAAAACGGCGTGCTATAGTATGCCGTACAGTATGGGCTATTAGACGAGCATCTAAAAATGGGATAAAAACGTCAAAAAATACACGTCTAAAACACGTCTAAAAATAGACGTGTTTTAGACGTCTATTTTTAGACGTTTTTTATCCCATTTTTGACCATGGGCTGTAGCCCATACTGTACGGCATACTATAGCAAGCCGTTTTTCATCATTTTTGAGGATTTGAAAAAATCAAAAAAATCAAAAAACGATGGGTTATAGCCAATCATTTTTTGAATTTTTGAGGATTTGAAAAAAATAGACGTCTAAAACACGTCTAAAAATAGACGTGTTTTAGACGTCTATTTTTAGATGTTTTTTATCCCATTTTTGACCTTGGGCTATAGCCCATACTGTACGCCGTACAGTATGGGCTATAGCCCAAGGTAAAAAATGGGATAAAATTAGATTAGATTAGAAATTAGATTTTTTAGATTTTTTAGATTTTTTAGATTTTTTTGATTTTTTTAGATTTTTTTCAAATCCTCAAAAACGGCTTGCTATAGTATGCCGTACAGTGTACGGCATACTATAGCAAGGCTTGCTATAGTATGCCGTACAGTGTACGGCATACTACAGTACAGTAGTACAGTGTACGGCATACTATAGCAAGCCGTTTTTGAGGATTTGAAAAAAATCTAAAAAATCTAAAAACGAACCCATCGTTATTTTTTTTTTCTTTTCAAATCCTCAAAAATGATGAAAAACGGCGTGCTATAGTATGCCGTACAGTATGGGCTATTAGACGAGCGTATAAAAATGGGATAAAAACGTCAAAAAATACACGTCTAAAACACGTCTAAAAATAGACGTGTTTTATCCCATTTTTGACCATGGGCTATAGCCCATACCGTACGGCATACTATAGCACGCCGTTTTTCATCATTTTTTAGGATTTGAAAAAAAGTTAAAAAATTAAAAAAACGATGCACCCATCATTTTTTTTTTTCATTTTTTTCAAATCCTCAAAAATGATGAAAAACGGCGTGCTATAGTATGCCGTACAGTATGGGCTATTAAACGAGCGTCTAAAAATGGGATAAAAACGTCTAAAAATAGACGTCTAAAACACGTCTAAAAATAGACGTGTTTTAGACGTCTATTTTTAGACGTTTTTTATCCCATTTTTGACCATGGGCTATAGCCCATACTGTACGGCATACTATAGCAAGCCGTTTTTCATCATTTTTGAGGATTTGAAAAAAATGAAGAAAAAAAAACGATGGGTTATAGCCCACCGTTTTTTGATTTTTTTCAAAAAAGATTATCCTTGTTTTTCATCATTTTTGAACATGGGCTATAGCCCATACCGTACGGCATACTATAGCACGCCGTTTTTCATCATTTTTGAGGATTTGAAAAAAATGAAAAGAAAAAAAACATGGCCCATGGTTTTTTGATTTTTTTGATTTTTTTCAAATCCTCAAAAATGATGAAAAACGGCTTGCTATAGTATGCCGTACAGTATGGCCTATAGCCCATGGTCAAAAATGGGATAAAAAACTTCTAAAAATAGACGTCTAAAACACGTCTATTTTTAGACGTGTTTTAGACGTGTATTTTTTGACGTTTTTATCCCATTTTTAGACGCTCATCTAATAGCCCATACCGTACGGCATACTATAGCACGCCGTTTTTCATCATTTTTGACGATTTGAAAAAAATGAAAAAAAAAAAAATGGGTTATAGCCCACTGTTTTTAGATTTTTTTCAAATCATCCTCAAAAACGAGGATATTTCTTTTTTTTCAAAAATTCAAAAAACGATGGGCTATAACCCATGTTTTTCTTTTTTTCATTTTTTTCAAATCCTCAAAAATGATGAAAAACAGCGTGCTATAGTATGCCGTACGGTATGGGCTATAGCCCATGTTCAAAAATGATGAAAAACGAGGATAATTTTTTTTTCAAAAATTAAAAAAACAATGGGCTATAACCCATGTTTTTTTTCTTTTCATTTTTTTCAAATCCTCAAAAATGATGAAAAACGGCGTGCTATAGTATGCCGTTCGGTATGGGCTATAGCCCATGTTCAAAAATGATCAAAAACGAGGTAATTTTTTTTTCAAAGTTTAAAAAAACGATGGGCTATAACCCATGTTTTTTTTTTCTCCATGTTTTTCCAATCCTCAAAAATGATGAAAAACAGCGTGCTATAGTATGCCGTACGGTATGGGCTATAGCCCATGTTCAAAAATGATGAAAAACGAGGTTAATATTTTTTTTCAAAATCTCAAAAAACGATGGGCTATAACCCATGTTTTTTTTTCTTCATTTTTTTCAAATCCTCAAAAATGATGAAAAACGGCGTGCTATAGTATGCCGTACAGTATGGGCTATTAGACGAGCGTCTAAAAATGGGATAAAAAAGTCTAAAAATACACGTCTAAAACACGTCTAAAAATAGACGTGTTTTAGATGTCTATTTTTAGACGTTTTTTATCCCATTTTTGACCATGGGCTATAGCCCATACTGTACGGCATACTATAGCAAGCCGTTTTTCATCATTTTTGAGGATTTGAAAAAAATGAAGAAAAAAAAACGATGGGTTATAGCCCACCGTTTTTTGATTTTTTTCAAAAAAATATATCCTTGTTTTTCATCATTTTTGAACATGGGCTATAGCCCATACCGTACGGCATACTATAGCACGCCGTTTTTCATCATTTTTGTCGATTTGAAAAAAATGAAGAAAAAAAAAATGGGTTATAGCCCACTGTTTTTAGATTTTTTTCAAATCATCCTCAAAAACGAGGATATTTCTTTTTTTTCAAAAATTCAAAAAACGATGGGCTATAACCCATGTTTTTCTTTTTTTCATTTTTTTCAAATCCTCAAAAATGATGAAAAACAGCGTGCTATAGTATGCCGTACGGTATGGGCTATAGCCCATGTTCAAAAATGATGAAAAACGAGGATAATTTTTTTTTCAAAAATTCAAAAAACGATGGGCTATAACCCATGTTTTTTTTCTTTTCATTTTTTTCAAATCCTCAAAAATGATGAAAAACGGCGTGCTATAGTATGCCGTTCGGTATGGGCTATAGCCCATGTTCAAAAATGATCAAAAACGAGGTAATTTTTTTTTCAAAGTTTCAAAAAACGATGGGCTATAACCCATGTTTTTTTTTTCTCCATGTTTTTCCAATCCTCAAAAATGATGAAAAACGGCGTGCTATAGTATGCCGTACGGTATGGGCTATAGCCCATGTTCAAAAATGATGAAAAACGAGGTTAATATTTTTTTTCAAAATCTCAAAAAACGATGGGCTATAACCCATGTTTTTTTTTCTTCATTTTTTTCAAAAATGATGAAAAACGGCGTGCTATAGTATGCCGTACAGTATGGGCTATTAGACGAGCGTCTAAAAATGGGATAAAAAAGTCTAAAAATACACGTCTAAAACACGTCTAAAAATAGACGTGTTTTAGATGTCTATTTTTAGACGTTTTTTATCCCATTTTTGACCATGGGCTATAGCCCATACTGTACGGCATACTATAGCAAGCCGTTTTTCATCATTTTTGAGGATTTGAAAAAAATCAAAAAAATCAAAAAACGATGGGCTATAACCCATGTTTTTTTTTTCTTCATTTTTTTCAAATCCTCAAAAATGATGAAAAACGGCGTGCTATAGTATGCCGTACAGTATGGGCTATTAAACGAGCGTCTAAAAATGGGATAAAAACGTCTAAAAATAGACGTCTAAAACACGTCTAAAAATAGACGTGTTTTAGACGTCTATTTTTAGACGTTTTTTATCCCATTTTTGACCATGGGCTATAGCCCATACTGTACGGCATACTATAGCAAGCCGTTTTTCATCATTTTTGAGGATTTGAAAAAAATGAAGAAAAAAAAACGATGGGTTATAGCCCACCGTTTTTTGATTTTTTTCAAAAAAGATTATCCTTGTTTTTCATCATTTTTGAACATGGGCTATAGCCCATACCGTACGGCATACTATAGCACGCCGTTTTTCATCATTTTTGAGGATTTGAAAAAAATGAAAAGAAAAAAAACATGGCCCATGGTTTTTTGATTTTTTTGATTTTTTTCAAATCCTCAAAAATGATGAAAAACGGCTTGCTATAGTATGCCGTACAGTATGGCCTATAGCCCATGGTCAAAAATGGGATAAAAAACTTCTAAAAATAGACGTCTAAAACACGTCTATTTTTAGACGTGTTTTAGACGTGTATTTTTTGACGTTTTTATCCCATTTTTAGACGCTCATCTAATAGCCCATACCGTACGGCATACTATAGCACGCCGTTTTTCATCATTTTTGACGATTTGAAAAAAATGAAGAAAAAAAAAAAGGGTTATAGCCCACTGTTTTTAGATTTTTTTCAAATCATCCTCAAAAACGAGGATATTTCTTTTTTTTCAAAAATTCAAAAAACGATGGGCTATAACCCATGTTTTTCTTTTTTTCATTTTTTTCAAATCCTCAAAAATGATGAAAAACAGCGTGCTATAGTATGCCGTACGGTATGGGCTATAGCCCATGTTCAAAAATGATGAAAAACGAGGATAATTTTTTTTTCAAAAATTAAAAAAACAATGGGCTATAACCCATGTTTTTTTTCTTTTCATTTTTTTCAAATCCTCAAAAATGATGAAAAACGGCGTGCTATAGTATGCCGTTCGGTATGGGCTATAGCCCATGTTCAAAAATGATCAAAAACGAGGTAATTTTTTTTTCAAAGTTTAAAAAAACGATGGGCTATAACCCATGTTTTTTTTTTCTCCATGTTTTTCCAATCCTCAAAAATGATGAAAAACAGCGTGCTATAGTATGCCGTACGGTATGGGCTATAGCCCATGTTCAAAAATGATGAAAAACGAGGTTAATATTTTTTTTCAAAATCTCAAAAAACGATGGGCTATAACCCATGTTTTTTTTTCTTCATTTTTTTCAAATCCTCAAAAATGATGAAAAACGGCGTGCTATAGTATGCCGTACAGTATGGGCTATTAGACGAGCGTCTAAAAATGGGATAAAAAAGTCTAAAAATACACGTCTAAAACACGTCTAAAAATAGACGTGTTTTAGATGTCTATTTTTAGACGTTTTTTATCCCATTTTTGACCATGGGCTATAGCCCATACTGTACGGCATACTATAGCAAGCCGTTTTTCATCATTTTTGAGGATTTGAAAAAAATGAAGAAAAAAAAACGATGGGTTATAGCCCACCGTTTTTTGATTTTTTTCAAAAAAATATATCCTTGTTTTTCATCATTTTTGAACATGGGCTATAGCCCATACCGTACGGCATACTATAGCACGCCGTTTTTCATCATTTTTGTCGATTTGAAAAAAATGAAGAAAAAAAAAAAGGGTTATAGCCCACTGTTTTTAGATTTTTTTCAAATCATCCTCAAAAACGAGGATATTTCTTTTTTTTCAAAAATTCAAAAAACGATGGGCTATAACCCATGTTTTTCTTTTTTTCATTTTTTTCAAATCCTCAAAAATGATGAAAAACAGCGTGCTATAGTATGCCGTACGGTATGGGCTATAGCCCATGTTCAAAAATGATGAAAAACGAGGATAATTTTTTTTTCAAAAATTCAAAAAACGATGGGCTATAACCCATGTTTTTTTTCTTTTCATTTTTTTCAAATCCTCAAAAATGATGAAAAACGGCGTGCTATAGTATGCCGTTCGGTATGGGCTATAGCCCATGTTCAAAAATGATCAAAAACGAGGTAATTTTTTTTTCAAAGTTTCAAAAAACGATGGGCTATAACCCATGTTTTTTTTTTCTCCATGTTTTTCCAATCCTCAAAAATGATGAAAAACGGCGTGCTATAGTATGCCGTACGGTATGGGCTATAGCCCATGTTCAAAAATGATGAAAAACGAGGTTAATATTTTTTTTCAAAATCTCAAAAAACGATGGGCTATAACCCATGTTTTTTTTTCTTCATTTTTTTCAAAAATGATGAAAAACGGCGTGCTATAGTATGCCGTACAGTATGGGCTATTAGACGAGCGTCTAAAAATGGGATAAAAAAGTCTAAAAATACACGTCTAAAACACGTCTAAAAATAGACGTGTTTTAGATGTCTATTTTTAGACGTTTTTTATCCCATTTTTGACCATGGGCTATAGCCCATACTGTACGGCATACTATAGCAAGCCGTTTTTCATCATTTTTGAGGATTTGAAAAAAATCAAAAAAATCAAAAAACGATGGGCTATAACCCATGTTTTTTTTTTCTTCATTTTTTTCAAATCCTCAAAAATGATGAAAAACGGCGTGCTATAGTATGCCGTACAGTATGGGCTATTAAACGAGCGTCTAAAAATGGGATAAAAACGTCTAAAAATAGACGTCTAAAACACGTCTAAAAATAGACGTGTTTTAGACGTCTATTTTTAGACGTTTTTTATCCCATTTTTGACCATGGGCTATAGCCCATACTGTACGGCATACTATAGCAAGCCGTTTTTCATCATTTTTGAGGATTTGAAAAAAATGAAGAAAAAAAAACGATGGGTTATAGCCCACCGTTTTTTGATTTTTTTCAAAAAAGATTATCCTTGTTTTTCATCATTTTTGAACATGGGCTATAGCCCATACCGTACGGCATACTATAGCACGCCGTTTTTCATCATTTTTGAGGATTTGAAAAAAATGAAAAGAAAAAAAACATGGCCCATGGTTTTTTGATTTTTTTGATTTTTTTCAAATCCTCAAAAATGATGAAAAACGGCTTGCTATAGTATGCCGTACAGTATGGCCTATAGCCCATGGTCAAAAATGGGATAAAAAACTTCTAAAAATAGACGTCTAAAACACGTCTATTTTTAGACGTGTTTTAGACGTGTATTTTTTGACGTTTTTATCCCATTTTTAGACGCTCATCTAATAGCCCATACCGTACGGCATACTATAGCACGCCGTTTTTCATCATTTTTGACGATTTGAAAAAAATGAAGAAAAAAAAAAATGGGTTATAGCCCACTGTTTTTAGATTTTTTTCAAATCATCCTCAAAAACGAGGATATTTCTTTTTTTTCAAAAATTCAAAAAACGATGGGCTATAACCCATGTTTTTCTTTTTTTCATTTTTTTCAAATCCTCAAAAATGATGAAAAACAGCGTGCTATAGTATGCCGTACGGTATGGGCTATAGCCCATGTTCAAAAATGATGAAAAACGAGGATAATTTTTTTTTCAAAAATTAAAAAAACAATGGGCTATAACCCATGTTTTTTTTCTTTTCATTTTTTTCAAATCCTCAAAAATGATGAAAAACGGCGTGCTATAGTATGCCGTTCGGTATGGGCTATAGCCCATGTTCAAAAATGATCAAAAACGAGGTAATTTTTTTTTCAAAGTTTAAAAAAACGATGGGCTATAACCCATGTTTTTTTTTTCTCCATGTTTTTCCAATCCTCAAAAATGATGAAAAACAGCGTGCTATAGTATGCCGTACGGTATGGGCTATAGCCCATGTTCAAAAATGATGAAAAACGAGGTTAATATTTTTTTTCAAAATCTCAAAAAACGATGGGCTATAACCCATGTTTTTTTTTCTTCATTTTTTTCAAATCCTCAAAAATGATGAAAAACGGCGTGCTATAGTATGCCGTACAGTATGGGCTATTAGACGAGCGTCTAAAAATGGGATAAAAAAGTCTAAAAATACACGTCTAAAACACGTCTAAAAATAGACGTGTTTTAGATGTCTATTTTTAGACGTTTTTTATCCCATTTTTGACCATGGGCTATAGCCCATACTGTACGGCATACTATAGCAAGCCGTTTTTCATCATTTTTGAGGATTTGAAAAAAATGAAGAAAAAAAAACGATGGGTTATAGCCCACCGTTTTTTGATTTTTTTCAAAAAAATATATCCTTGTTTTTCATCATTTTTGAACATGGGCTATAGCCCATACCGTACGGCATACTATAGCACGCCGTTTTTCATCATTTTTGAGGATTTGAAAAAAATGAAAAGAAAAAAAACATGGGTTATAGCCCATGGTTTTTTGATTTTTTTGATTTTTTTCAAATCCTCAAAAATGATGAAAAACGGCTTGCTATAGTATGCCGTACAGTATGGCCTATAGCCCATGGTCAAAAATGGGATAAAAAACTTCTAAAAATAGACGTCTAAAACACGTCTATTTTTAGACGTGTTTTAGACGTGTATTTTTTGACGTTTTTATCCCATTTTTAGACGCTCATCTAATAGCCCATACCGTACGGCATACTATAGCACGCCGTTTTTCATCATTTTTGACGATTTGAAAAAAATGAAGAAAAAAAAATGGGTTATAGCCCACTGTTTTTAGATTTTTTTCAAATCATCCTCAAAAACGAGGATATTTCTTTTTTTTCAAAAATTCAAAAAACGATGGGCTATAACCCATGTTTTTCTTTTTTTCATTTTTTTCAAATCCTCAAAAATGATGAAAAACAGCGTGCTATAGTATGCCGTACGGTATGGGCTATAGCCCATGTTCAAAAATGATGAAAAACGAGGATAATTTTTTTTTCAAAAATTCAAAAAACGATGGGCTATAACCCATGTTTTTTTTCTTTTCATTTTTTTCAAATCCTCAAAAATGATGAAAAACGGCGTGCTATAGTATGCCGTTCGGTATGGGCTATAGCCCATGTTCAAAAATGATCAAAAACGAGGTAATTTTTTTTTCAAAGTTTCAAAAAACGATGGGCTATAACCCATGTTTTTTTTTTCTCCATGTTTTTCCAATCCTCAAAAATGATGAAAAACGGCGTGCTATAGTATGCCGTACGGTATGGGCTATAGCCCATGTTCAAAAATGATGAAAAACGAGGTTAATATTTTTTTTCAAAATCTCAAAAAACGATGGGCTATAACCCATGTTTTTTTTTCTTCATTTTTTTCAAATCCTCAAAAATGATGAAAAACGGCGTGCTATAGTATGCCGTACAGTATGGGCTATTAGACGAGCGTCTAAAAATGGGATAAAAAAGTCTAAAAATACACGTCTAAAACACGTCTAAAAATAGACGTGTTTTAGATGTCTATTTTTAGACGTTTTTTATCCCATTTTTGACCATGGGCTATAGCCCATACTGTACGGCATACTATAGCAAGCCGTTTTTCATCATTTTTGAGGATTTGAAAAAAATCAAAAAAATCAAAAAACGATGGGCTATAACCCATGTTTTTTTTTTCTTCATTTTTTTCAAATCCTCAAAAATGATGAAAAACGGCGTGCTATAGTATGCCGTACAGTATGGGCTATTAAACGAGCGTCTAAAAATGGGATAAAAACGTCTAAAAATAGACGTCTAAAACACGTCTAAAAATAGACGTGTTTTAGACGTCTATTTTTAGACGTTTTTTATCCCATTTTTGACCATGGGCTATAGCCCATACTGTACGGCATACTATAGCAAGCCGTTTTTCATCATTTTTGAGGATTTGAAAAAAATGAAGAAAAAAAAACGATGGGTTATAGCCCACCGTTTTTTGATTTTTTTCAAAAAAGATTATCCTTGTTTTTCATCATTTTTGAACATGGGCTATAGCCCATACCGTACGGCATACTATAGCACGCCGTTTTTCATCATTTTTGAGGATTTGAAAAAAATGAAAAGAAAAAAAACATGGCCCATGGTTTTTTGATTTTTTTGATTTTTTTCAAATCCTCAAAAATGATGAAAAACGGCTTGCTATAGTATGCCGTACAGTATGGCCTATAGCCCATGGTCAAAAATGGGATAAAAAACTTCTAAAAATAGACGTCTAAAACACGTCTATTTTTAGACGTGTTTTAGACGTGTATTTTTTGACGTTTTTATCCCATTTTTAGACGCTCATCTAATAGCCCATACCGTACGGCATACTATAGCACGCCGTTTTTCATCATTTTTGACGATTTGAAAAAAATGAAGAAAAAAAAAAAAGGGTTATAGCCCACTGTTTTTAGATTTTTTTCAAATCATCCTCAAAAACGAGGATATTTCTTTTTTTTCAAAAATTCAAAAAACGATGGGCTATAACCCATGTTTTTCTTTTTTTCATTTTTTTCAAATCCTCAAAAATGATGAAAAACAGCGTGCTATAGTATGCCGTACGGTATGGGCTATAGCCCATGTTCAAAAATGATGAAAAACGAGGATAATTTTTTTTTCAAAAATTCAAAAAACAATGGGCTATAACCCATGTTTTTTTTCTTTTCATTTTTTTCAAATCCTCAAAAATGATGAAAAACGGCGTGCTATAGTATGCCGTTCGGTATGGGCTATAGCCCATGTTCAAAAATGATCAAAAACGAGGTAATTTTTTTTTCAAAGTTTAAAAAAACGATGGGCTATAACCCATGTTTTTTTTTTCTCCATGTTTTTCCAATCCTCAAAAATGATGAAAAACGGCGTGCTATAGTATGCCGTACGGTATGGGCTATAGCCCATGTTCAAAAATGATGAAAAACGAGGTTAATATTTTTTTTCAAAATCTCAAAAAACGATGGGCTATAACCCATGTTTTTTTTTCTTCATTTTTTTCAAATCCTCAAAAATGATGAAAAACGGCGTGCTATAGTATGCCGTACAGTATGGGCTATTAGACGAGCGTCTAAAAATGGGATAAAAAAGTCAAAAAATACACGTCTAAAACACGTCTAAAAATAGACGTGTTTTAGATGTCTATTTTTAGACGTTTTTTATCCCATTTTTGACCATGGGCTATAGCCCATACTGTACGGCATACTATAGCAAGCCGTTTTTCATCATTTTTGAGGATTTGAAAAAAATCAAAAAACGGTGGGCTATAACCCATGTTTTTCATTTTTTCATTTTTTTCAAATCCTCAAAAATGATGAAAAACGGCGTGCTATAGTATGCCGTACGGTATGGGCTATAGCCCATGTTCAAAAATGATGAAAAACGAGGATAATTTTTTTTTCAAAAATTCAAAAAACGATGGGCTATAACCCATGTTTTTCTTTTTTTCATTTTTTTCAAATCCTCAAAAATGATGAAAAACGGCGTGCTATAGTATGCCGTACGGTATGGGCTATAGCCCATGTTCAAAAATGATGAAAAACGAGGATAATTTTTTTTTCAAAAATTCAAAAAACGATGGGCTATAACCCATGTTTTTTTTTTCTCCATGTTTTTCCAATCCTCAAAAATGATGAAAAACGGCGTGCTATAGTATGCCGTACGGTATGGGCTATAGCCCATGTTCAAAAATGATGAAAAACGAGGTTAATATTTTTTTTCAAAATCTCAAAAAACGATGGGCTATAACCCATGTTTTTTTTTCTTCATTTTTTTCAAATCCTCAAAAATGATGAAAAACGGCGTGCTATAGTATGCCGTACAGTATGGGCTATTAGACGAGCGTCTAAAAATGGGATAAAAAAGTCTAAAAATACACGTCTAAAACACGTCTAAAAATAGACGTGTTTTAGATGTCTATTTTTAGACGTTTTTTATCCCATTTTTGACCATGGGCTATAGCCCATACTGTACGGCATACTATAGCAAGCCGTTTTTCATCATTTTTGAGGATTTGAAAAAAATCAAAAAAATCAAAAAACGATGGGCTATAACCCATGTTTTTTTTTTCTTCATTTTTTTCAAATCCTCAATAATGATGAAAAACGGCGTGCTATAGTATGCCGTACAGTATGGGCTATTAAACGAGCGTCTAAAAATGGGATAAAAACGTCTAAAAATAGACGTCTAAAACACGTCTAAAAATAGACGTGTTTTAGACGTCTATTTTTAGACGTTTTTTATCCCATTTTTGACCATGGGCTATAGCCCATACTGTACGGCATACTATAGCAAGCCGTTTTTCATCATTTTTGAGGATTTGAAAAAAATGAAGAAAAAAAAACGATGGGTTATAGCCCACCGTTTTTTGATTTTTTTCAAAAAAGATTATCCTTGTTTTTCATCATTTTTGAACATGGGCTATAGCCCATACCGTACGGCATACTATAGCACGCCGTTTTTCATCATTTTTGAGGATTTGAAAAAAATGAAAAGAAAAAAAACATGGCCCATGGTTTTTTTATTTTTTTGATTTTTTTCAAATCCTCAAAAATGATGAAAAACGGCTTGCTATAGTATGCCGTACAGTATGGCCTATAGCCCATGGTCAAAAATGGGATAAAAAACTTCTAAAAATAGACGTCTAAAACACGTCTATTTTTAGACGTGTTTTAGACGTGTATTTTTTGACGTTTTTATCCCATTTTTAGACGCTCATCTAATAGCCCATACCGTACGGCATACTATAGCACGCCGTTTTTCATCATTTTTGACGATTTGAAAAAAATGAAGAAAAAAAAAAAAGGGTTATAGCCCACTGTTTTTAGATTTTTTTCAAATCATCCTCAAAAACGAGGATATTTCTTTTTTTTCAAAAATTCAAAAAACGATGGGCTATAACCCATGTTTTTCTTTTTTTCATTTTTTTCAAATCCTCAAAAATGATGAAAAACAGCGTGCTATAGTATGCCGTACGGTATGGGCTATAGCCCATGTTCAAAAATGATGAAAAACGAGGATAATTTTTTTTTCAAAAATTCAAAAAACAATGGGCTATAACCCATGTTTTTTTTCTTTTCATTTTTTTCAAATCCTCAAAAATGATGAAAAACGGCGTGCTATAGTATGCCGTTCGGTATGGGCTATAGCCCATGTTAAAAAATGATCAAAAACGAGGTAATTTTTTTTTCAAAGTTTAAAAAAACGATGGGCTATAACCCATGTTTTTTTTTTCTCCATGTTTTTCCAATCCTCAAAAATGATGAAAAACGGCGTGCTATAGTATGCCGTACGGTATGGGCTATAGCCCATGTTCAAAAATGATGAAAAACGAGGTTAATATTTTTTTTCAAAATCTCAAAAAACGATGGGCTATAACCCATGTTTTTTTTTCTTCATTTTTTTCAAATCCTCAAAAATGATGAAAAACGGCGTGCTATAGTATGCCGTACAGTATGGGCTATTAGACGAGCGTCTAAAAATGGGATAAAAAAGTCTAAAAATACACGTCTAAAACACGTCTAAAAATAGACGTGTTTTAGATGTCTATTTTTAGACGTTTTTTATCCCATTTTTGACCATGGGCTATAGCCCATACTGTACGGCATACTATAGCAAGCCGTTTTTCATCATTTTTGAGGATTTGAAAAAAATCAAAAAACGGTGGGCTATAACCCATGTTTTTCATTTTTTCATTTTTTTCAAATCCTCAAAAATGATGAAAAACGGCGTGCTATAGTATGCCGTACGGTATGGGCTATAGCCCATGTTCAAAAATGATGAAAAACGAGGATAATTTTTTTTTCAAAAATTCAAAAAACGATGGGCTATAACCCATGTTTTTCTTTTTTTCATTTTTTTCAAATCCTCAAAAATGATGAAAAACGGCGTGCTATAGTATGCCGTACGGTATGGGCTATAGCCCATGTTCAAAAATGATGAAAAACGAGGATATTTTTTTTTTCAAAAATTCAAAAAACGATGGGCTATAACCCATGTTTTTTTTTTCTCCATGTTTTTCCAATCCTCAAAAATTATGAAAAACGGCGTGCTATAGTATGCCGTTCGGTATGGGCTATAGCCCATGTTCAAAAATGATGAAAAACGAGGTTAATATTTTTTTTCAAAATCTCAAAAAACGATGGGCTATAACCCATGTTTTTTTTTCTTCATTTTTTTCAAATCCTCAAAAATGATGAAAAACGGTGTGCTATAGTATGCCGTACAGTATGGGCTATTAGACGAGCGTCTAAAAATGGGATAAAAAGGTCTAAAAATACACGTCTAAAACACGTCTAAAAATAGACGTGTTTTAGATGTCTATTTTTAGACGTTTTTTATCCCATTTTTGACCATGGGCTATAGCCCATACTGTATGGCATACTATAGCAAGCCGTTTTTCATCATTTTTTAGGATTTGAAAAAAATCAAAAAAATCAAAAAACGATGGGCTATAACCCATGTTTTTTTTTTCTTCATTTTTTTCAAATCCTCAAAAATGATGAAAAACGGCGTGCTATAGTATGCCGTACAGTATGGGCTATTAAACGAGCGTCTAAAAATGGGATAAAAACGTCTAAAAATAGACGTCTAAAACACGTCTAAAAATAGACGTGTTTTAGACGTCTATTTTTAGACGTTTTTTATCCCATTTTTGACCATGGGCTCTAGCCCATACTGTACGGCATACTATAGCAAGCCGTTTTTCATCATTTTTGAGGATTTGAAAAAAATCAAAAAACGGTGGGCTATAACCCATGTTTTTCTTTTTTTCATTTTTTTCAAATCCTCAAAAATGATGAAAAACGGCGTGCTATAGTATGCCGTACGGTATGGGCTATAGCCCATGTTCAAAAATGATGAAAAACGAGGATAATTTTCTTTTTCAAAAATTCAAAAAACGATGGGCTATAACCCATGTTTTTCTTTTTTTCATTTTTTTCAAATCCTCAAAAATGATGAAAAACGGCGTGCTATAGTATGCCGTACGGTATGGGCTATAGCCCATGTTCAAAAATGATGAAAAACGAGGATAATTTTTTTTTCAAAAATTCAAAAAACGATGGGCTATAACCCATGTTTTTTTTCTTTTCATTTTTTTCAAATCCTCAAAAATTATGAAAAACGGCGTGCTATAGTATGCCGTTCGGTATGGGCTATAGCCCATGTTCAAAAATGATCAAAAACGAGGTAATTTTTTTTTCAAAGTTTCAAAAAACGATGGGCTATAACCCATGTTTTTTTTTCTTCATTTTTTTCAAATCCTCAAAAATGATGAAAAACGGCGTGCTATAGTATGCCGTACAGTATGGGCTATTAGACGAGCGTCTAAAAATGGGATAAAAACCTCTAAAAATAGACGTCTAAAACACGTCTAAAAATAGACGTGTTTTAGACGTCTATTTTTAGACGTTTTTTATCCCATTTTTGACCATGGGCTATAGCCCATACTGTACGGCATACTAAAGCAAGCCGTTTTTCATCATTTTTGAGGATTTGAAAAAAATCAAAAAACGGTGGGCTATAACCCATCATTTTTTTTTTCTTCATTTTTTTCAAATCCTCAAAAATGATGAAAAACGGCGTGCTATAGTATGCCGAACAGTATGGGCTATTAGACGAGCGTCTAAAAATGGGATAAAACGTCTAAAAATAGACGTCTAAAACACGTCTAAAAATAGACGTGTTTTAGACATCTATTTTTAGACGTTTTTTATCCCATTTTTGACCATGGGCTATAGCGCATACCGTACGGCATACCATAGCACGCCGTTTTTTATCTTTTTTTAGGATTTGAAAAAAAGTTTAAAAAACCATCGTTTTTTTTTTTTTTTTTCATTTTTTTCAAATCCTCAAAAATGATGAAAAACGGTGTGCTATAGTATGCCGTACGGTATGGGCTATAGCCCATGTTCAAAAATGATGAAAAACGAGGATTTTTTTATTTTTTCAAAAATTCAAAAAACGATGGGCTATAACCCATGTTTTTTTTTTTTTTTTTTTTTTTCAAATCCTCAAAAATGATGAAAAACGGCGTGCTATAGTATGCCGTACGGTATGGGCTATAGCCCATGTTCAAAAATGATGAAAAACGAGGTTAATATTTTTTTTCAAAATCTCAAAAAACGATGGGCTATAACCCATGTTTTTTTTTCTTCATTTTTTTCAAATCCTCAAAAATGATGAAAAACGGCGTACTATAGTATGCCGTACAGTATGGGCTATTAGACGAGCGTCTAAAAATGGGATAAAAAGGTCTAAAAATACACGTCTAAAACACGTCTAAAAATAGACGTGTTTTAGATGTCTATTTTTAGACGTTTTTTATCCCATTTTTGACCATGGGCTATAGCCCATACTGTACGGCATACTATAGCAAGCCGTTTTTCATCATTTTTTAGGATTTGAAAAAAATCAAAAAAATCAAAAAACGATGGGCTATAACCCATGTTTTTTTTTTCTTCATTTTTTTCAAATCCTCAAAAATGATGAAAAACGGCGTGCTATAGTATGCCGTACAGTATGGGCTATTAAACGAGCGTCTAAAAATGGGATAAAAACGTCTAAAAATAGACGTCTAAAACACGTCTAAAAATAGACGTGTTTTAGACGTCTATTTTTAGACGTTTTTTATCCCATTTTTGACCATGGGCTATAGCCCATACTGTACGGCATACTATAGCAAGCCGTTTTTCATCATTTTTGAGGATTTGAAAAAAATCAAAAAAATCAAAAAACGATGGGCTATAACCCATGTTTTTTTTTTCTTCATTTTTTTCAAATCCTCAAAAATGATGAAAAACGGCGTGCTATAGTATGCCGTACAGTATGGGCTATAGTATGCCGTACGGTATGGGCTATAGCCCATGTTCAAAAATGATGAAAAACGAGGATAATTTTCTTTTTCAAAAATTCAAAAAACGATGGGCTATAACCCATGTTTTTCTTTTTTTCATTTTTTTCAAATCCTCAAAAATGATGAAAAACGGCGTGCTATAGTATGCCGTACGGTATGGGCTATAGCCCATGTTCAAAAATGATGAAAAACGAGGATAATTTTTTTTTCAAAAATTCAAAAAACGACGGGCTATAACCCATGTTTTTTTTCTTTTCATTTTTTTCAAATCCTCAAAAATTATGAAAAACGGCGTGCTATAGTATGCCGTACAGTATGGGCTATTAGACGAGCGTCTAAAAATGGGATAAAAACCTCTAAAAATAGACGTCTAAAACACGTCTAAAAATAGACGTGTTTTAGACGTCTATTTTTAGACGTTTTTTATCCCATTTTTGACCATGGGCTATAGCCCATACTGTACGGCATACTAAAGCAAGCCGTTTTTCATCATTTTTGAGGATTTGAAAAAAATCAAAAAACGGTGGGCTATAACCCATCTTTTTTTTTTTTCATTTTTTTCAAATCCTCAAAAATGATGAAAAACGGCGTGCTATAGTATGCCGAACAGTATGGGCTATTAGACGAGCGTCTAAAAATGGGATAAAACGTCTAAAAATAGACGTCTAAAACACGTCTAAAAATAGACGTGTTTTAGACATCTATTTTTAGACGTTTTTTATCCCATTTTTGACCATGGGCTATAGCGCATACCGTACGGCATACCATAGCACGCCGTTTTTTATCATTTTTTAGGATTTGAAAAAAAGTTTAAAAAACCATCGTTTTTTTTTTTTTTTTTCATTTTTTTCAAATCCTCAAAAATGATGAAAAACGGTGTGCTATAGTATGCCGTACGGTATGGGCTATAGCCCATGTTCAAAAATGATGAAAAACGAGGATTTTTTTATTTTTTCAAAAATTCAAAAAACGATGGGCTATAACCCATGTTTTTTTTTTTTTTCATTTTTTTCAAATCCTCAAAAATGATGAAAAACGGCGTGCTATAGTATGCCGTACAGTATGGGCTATTAAACGAGCGTCTAAAAATGGGATAAAAACGTCTAAAAATAGACGTCTAAAACACGTCTAAAAATAGACGTGTTTTAGACGTCTATTTTTAGACGTTTTTTATCCCATTTTTGACCATGGGCTATAGCCCATACTGTACGGCATACTAAAGCAAGCCGTTTTTCATCATTTTTGAGGATTTGAAAAAAATCAAAAAACGGTGGGCTATAACCCATCTTTTTTTTTTTTCATTTTTTTCAAATCCTCAAAAATGATGAAAAACGGCGTGCTATAGTATGCCGAACAGTATGGGCTATTAGACGAGCGTCTAAAAATGGGATAAAACGTCTAAAAATAGACGTCTAAAACACGTCTAAAAATAGACGTGTTTTAGACATCTATTTTTAGACGTTTTTTATCCCATTTTTGACCATGGGCTATAGCGCATACCGTACGGCATACCATAGCACGCCGTTTTTTATCATTTTTTAGGATTTGAAAAAAAGTTTAAAAAACCATCGTTTTTTTTTTTTTTTTTCATTTTTTTCAAATCCTCAAAAATGATGAAAAACGGTGTGCTATAGTATGCCGTACGGTATGGGCTATAGCCCATGTTCAAAAATGATGAAAAACGAGGATTTTTTTATTTTTTCAAAAATTCAAAAAACGATGGGCTATAACCCATGTTTTTTTTTTTTTTCATTTTTTTCAAATCCTCAAAAATGATGAAAAACGGCGTGCTATAGTATGCCGTACAGTATGGGCTATTAAACGAGCGTCTAAAAATGGGATAAAAACGTCTAAAAATAGACGTCTAAAACACGTCTAAAAATAGACGTGTTTTAGACGTCTATTTTTAGACGTTTTTTATCCCATTTTTGACCATGGGCTCTAGCCCATACTGTACGGCATACTATAGCAAGCCGTTTTTCATCATTTTTGAGGATTTGAAAAAAATCAAAAAACGGTGGGCTATAACCCATGTTTTTCTTTTTTTCATTTTTTTCAAATCCTCAAAAATGATGAAAAACGGCGTGCTATAGTATGCCGTACGGTATGGGCTATAGCCCATGTTCAAAAATGATGAAAAACGAGGATAATTTTCTTTTTCAAAAATTCAAAAAACGATGGGCTATAACCCATGTTTTTCTTTTTTTCATTTTTTTCAAATCCTCAAAAATGATGAAAAACGGCGTGCTATAGTATGCCGTACGGTATGGGCTATAGCCCATGTTCAAAAATGATGAAAAACGAGGATAATTTTTTTTTCAAAAATTCAAAAAACGATGGGCTATAACCCATGTTTTTTTTCTTTTCATTTTTTTCAAATCCTCAAAAATTATGAAAAACGGCGTGCTATAGTATGCCGTACAGTATGGGCTATTAGACGAGCGTCTAAAAATGGGATAAAAACCTCTAAAAATAGACGTCTAAAACACGTCTAAAAATAGACGTGTTTTAGACGTCTATTTTTAGACGTTTTTTATCCCATTTTTGACCATGGGCTATAGCCCATACTGTACGGCATACTAAAGCAAGCAGTTTTTCATCATTTTTGAGGATTTGAAAAAAATCAAAAAACGGTGGGCTATAACCCATCTTTTTTTTTTTTCTTTTTTTTCAAATCCTCAAAAATGATGAAAAACGGCGTGCTATAGTATGCCGAACAGTATGGGCTATTAGACGAGCGTCTAAAAATGGGATAAAACGTCTAAAAATAGACGTCTAAAACACGTCTAAAAATAGACGTGTTTTAGACATCTATTTTTAGACGTTTTTTATCCCATTTTTGACCATGGGCTATAGCGCATACCGTACGGCATACCATAGCACGCCGTTTTTTATCATTTTTTAGGATTTGAAAAAAAGTTTAAAAAACCATCGTTTTTTTTTTTTTTTTTCATTTTTTTCGAATCCTCAAAAATGATGAAAAACGGTGTGCTATAGTATGCCGTACGGTATGGGCTATAGCCCATGTTCAAAAATGATGAAAAACGAGGATTTTTTTATTTTTTCAAAAATTCAAAAAACGATGGGCTATAACCCATGTTTTGTTTTTTTTTCATTTTTTTCAAATCCTCAAAAATGATGAAAAACGGCGTGCTATAGTATGCCGAACAGTATGGGCTATAGCCCATGTTCAAAAATGATGAAAAACGAGGATAATTTTTTTTTCAAAAATTCAAAAAACGATGGGCTATAACCCATGTTTTTTTTCTTTTCATTTTTTTCAAATCCTCAAAAATTATGAAAAACGGCGCGCTATATATAGTATGCCGTTCGGTATGGGCTATAGCCCATGTTCAAAAATGATCAAAAACGAGGTAATTTTTTTTTCAAAGTTTCAAAAAACGATGGGCTATAACCCATGTTTTTTTTTTCTCCATGTTTTTCCAATCCTCAAAAATGATGAAAAACGGCGTGCTATAGTATGCCGTACGGTATGGGCTATAGCCCATGTTCAAAAATGATGAAAAACGAGGTTAATATTTTTTTTCAAAATCTCAAAAAACGATGGGCTATAACCCATGTTTTTTTTTCTTCATTTTTTTCAAATCCTCAAAAATGATGAAAAACGGCGTGCTATAGTATGCCGTACAGTATGGGCTATTAGACGAGCGTCTAAAAATGGGATAAAAAGGTCTAAAAATACACATCTAAAACACGTCTAAAAATAGACGTGTTTTAGATGTCTATTTTTAGACGTTTTTTATCCCATTTTTGACCATGGGCTATAGCCCATACTGTACGGCATACTATAGCAAGCCGTTTTTCATCATTTTTTAGGATTTGAAAAAAATCAAAAAAATCAAAAAACGATGGGCTATAACCCATGTTTTTTTTTTCTTCATTTTTTTCAAATCCTCAAAAATGATGAAAAACGGCGTGCTATAGTATGCCGTACAGTATGGGCTATTAAACGAGCGTCTAAAAATGGGATAAAAACGTCTAAAAATAGACGTCTAAAACACGTCTAAAAATAGACGTGTTTTAGACGTCTATTTTTAGACGTTTTTTATCCCATTTTTGACCATGGGCTATAGCCCATACTGTACGGCATACTATAGCAAGCCGTTTTTCATCATTTTTGAGGATTTGAAAAAAATCAAAAAACGGTGGGCTATAACCCATGTTTTTCTTTTTTTCATTTTTTTCAAATCCTCAAAAATGATGAAAAACGGTGTGCTATAGTATGCCGTACGGTATGGGCTATAGCCCATGTTCAAAAATGATGAAAAACGAGGATTTTTTTATTTTTTCAAAAATTCAAAAAACGATGGGCTATAACCCATGTTTTTTTTTTTTTTCATTTTTTTCAAATCCTCAAAAATGATGAAAAACGGCGTGCTATAGTATGCCGAACAGTATGGGCTATAGCCCATGTTCAAAAATTTTGAAAAACGAGGATAATTTTTTTTTTCAAAAATTCAAAAAACGATGGGCTATAACCCATGTTTTTTTTCTTTTCATTTTTTTCAAATCCTCAAAAATTATGAAAAACGGCGTGCTATAGTATGCCGTTCGGTATGGGCTATAGCCCATGTTCAAAAATGATCAAAAACAAGGTAATTTTTTTTTCAAAGTTTCAAAAAACGATGGGATATAACCCATGTTTTTTTTTTCTCCATGTTTTTCCAATCCTCAAAAATGATGAAAAACGGCGTGCTATAGTATGCCGTACGGTATGGGCTATAGCCCATGTTCAAAAATGATGAAAAACGAGGTTAATATTTTTTTTCAAAATCTCAAAAAACGATGGGCTATAACCCATGTTTTTTTTTCTTCATTTTTTTCAAATCCTCAAAAATGATGAAAAACGGCGTGCTATAGTATGCCGTACGGTATGGGCTATTAGATGAGCGTCTAAAAATGGGATAAAAAAGTCTAAAAATACACGTCTAAAACACGTCTAAAAATAGACGTGTTTTAGACGTCTATTTTTAGACGTTTTTTATCCCATTTTTGACCATGGGCTATAGCCCATACTGTTGTACGGCATACTATAGCAAGCAATTTTTCATCATTTTTGAGGATTTGAAAAAAATCAAAAAACGGTGGGCTATAACCCATCTTTTTTTTTTTTCTTAATTTTTTTCAAATCCTCAAAAATGATGAAAAACGGCGTGCTATAGTATGCCGAACAGTATGGGCTATTAGACGAGCGTCTAAAAATGGGATAAAACGTCAAAAAATAGTGGTCTAAAACACGTCTAAAAATAGACGTGTTTTAGACGTCTATTTTTAGACGTTTTTTATCCCATTTTTGACCATGGGCTATAGCCCATACTGTACGGCATACTATAGCAAGCCGTTTTTCATCATTTTTGAGGATTTGAAAAAAATCAAAAAAATCAAAAAACGATGGGCTATAACCCATGTTTTTTTTTCTTCATTTTTTTCAAATCCTCAAAAATGATGAAAAACGGCGTGCTATAGTATGCCGTACAGTATGGGCTATTAGACGAGCGTCTAAAAATGGGATAAAAACCTCTAAAAATAGACGTCTAAAACACGTCTAAAAATAGACGTGTTTTAGACGTCTATTTTTAGACGTTTTTTATCCCATTTTTGACCATGGGCTATAGCCCATACTGTACGGCATACTAAAGCAAGCCGTTTTTCATCATTTTTGAGGATTTGAAAAAAATCAAAAAACGGTGGGCTATAACCCATCATTTTTTTTTTCATCATTTTTTTTAAATCCTCAAAAATGATGAAAAACGGCGTGCTATAGTATGCCGAACAGTATGGGCTATTAGACGAGCGTCTAAAAATGGGATAAAACGTCTAAAAATAGTCGTCTAAACTCTAAAACACGTCTAAAAATAGACGTGTTTTAGACGTCTATTTTTAGACGTTTTTTATCCCATTTTTGACCATGGGCTATAGCCCATACTGTACGGCATACTAAAAAATCCTGTATTTTTAGACTTTTTTATCCCATTTTTAGACGCTCGTCTAATAGCCCATACTGTACGGCATACTATAGCATACTATAGTTTTTCATCATTTTTGAGGATTTGAAAAAAATGAAGAAAAAAAAACATGGGTTATAGCCCATCGTTTTTTGAGATTTTGAAAAAAAAGTATTAACCTCGTTTTTCATCATTTTTGAACATGGGCTATAGCCCATACCGTACGGCATACTATAGCACGCCGTTTTTCATCATTTTTGAGGATTGGAAAAACATGGAGAAAAAAAAAACATGGGTTATAGCCCATCGTTTTTTGAATTAAAAAAAAAAAATTATCCTCGTTTTTCATCATTTTTGAACATGGGCTATAGCCCATACCGTACGGCATACTATAGCACGCTGTTTTTCATCATTTTTGAGGATTTGAAAAAAATGAAAAAAAGAAAAACATGGGTTATAGCCCATCGTTTTTTGAATTTTTGAAAAAAAAGAAATATCCTCGTTTTTGAGGATTTGAAAAAAATCAAAAAACAGTGGGCTATAACCCATCTTTTTTTTTTTCTTCAATTTTTTTCAAATCGTCAAAAATGATGAAAAACGGCGTGCTATAGTATGCCGAACAGTATGGGCTATTAGACGAGCGTCTAAAAATGGGATAAAACGTCAAAAAATAGTGGTCT
Source organism: Protomyctophum parallelum (assembly GCF_964188405.1). Classification (NCBI taxonomy): domain Eukaryota; kingdom Metazoa; phylum Chordata; class Actinopteri; order Myctophiformes; family Myctophidae; genus Protomyctophum; species Protomyctophum parallelum. The sequence continues at coordinate 20,071,654 of NC_139702.1, read as the reverse complement.
AAAACACGTCTAAAAATAGACGTGTTTTAGACGTCTATTTTTAGACGTTTTTTATCCCATTTTTGACCATGGGCTATAGCCCATACTGTACGGCATACTATAGCAAGCCGTTTTTCATCATTTTTGAGGATTTGAAAAAAATCAAAAAAATCAAAAAACGATGGGCTATAACCCATGTTTTTTTTTCTTCATTTTTTTCAAATCCTCAAAAATGATGAAAAACGGCGTGCTATAGTATGCCGTACAGTATGGGCTATTAGACGAGCGTCTAAAAATGGGATAAAAACCTCTAAAAATAGACGTCTAAAACACGTCTAAAAATAGACGTGTTTTAGACGTCTATTTTTAGACGTTTTTTATCCCATTTTTGACCATGGGCTATAGCCCATACTGTACGGCATACTAAAGCAAGCCGTTTTTCATCATTTTTGAGGATTTGAAAAAAATCAAAAAACGGTGGGCTATAACCCATCATTTTTTTTTTCATCATTTTTTTTAAATCCTCAAAAATGATGAAAAACGGCGTGCTATAGTATGCCGAACAGTATGGGCTATTAGACGAGCGTCTAAAAATGGGATAAAACGTCTAAAAATAGTCGTCTAAACTCTAAAACACGTCTAAAAATAGACGTGTTTTAGACGTCTATTTTTAGACGTTTTTTATCCCATTTTTGACCATGGGCTATAGCCCATACTGTACGGCATACTAAAAAATCCTGTATTTTTAGACTTTTTTATCCCATTTTTAGACGCTCGTCTAATAGCCCATACTGTACGGCATACTATAGCATACTATAGTTTTTCATCATTTTTGAGGATTTGAAAAAAATGAAGAAAAAAAAACATGGGTTATAGCCCATCGTTTTTTGAGATTTTGAAAAAAAAGTATTAACCTCGTTTTTCATCATTTTTGAACATGGGCTATAGCCCATACCGTACGGCATACTATAGCACGCCGTTTTTCATCATTTTTGAGGATTGGAAAAACATGGAGAAAAAAAAAACATGGGTTATAGCCCATCGTTTTTTGAATTAAAAAAAAAAAATTATCCTCGTTTTTCATCATTTTTGAACATGGGCTATAGCCCATACCGTACGGCATACTATAGCACGCTGTTTTTCATCATTTTTGAGGATTTGAAAAAAATGAAAAAAAGAAAAACATGGGTTATAGCCCATCGTTTTTTGAATTTTTGAAAAAAAAGAAATATCCTCGTTTTTGAGGATTTGAAAAAAATCAAAAAACAGTGGGCTATAACCCATCTTTTTTTTTTTCTTCAATTTTTTTCAAATCGTCAAAAATGATGAAAAACGGCGTGCTATAGTATGCCGTACAGTATGGGCTATTAGACGAGCGTCTAAAAATGGGATAAAAAAGTCTAAAAATACACGTCTAAAACACGTCTAAAAATAGACGTGTTTTAGACGTCTATTTTTAGACGGTTTTTATCCCATTTTTGACCATGGGCTATAGCCCATACTGTACGGCATACTAAAAAATTCTGTATTTTTAGACTTTTTTATCCCATTTTTAGACGCTCGTCTAATAGCCCATACTGTACGGCATACTATAGCACGCCGTTTTTCATCATTTTTGAGGATTTGAAAAAAATGAAGAAAAAAAAACATGGGTTATAGCCCATCGTTTTTTGAGATTTTGAAAAAAAAGTATTAACCTCGTTTTTCATCATTTTTGAACATGGGCTATAGCCCATACCGTACGGCATACTATAGCACGCCGTTTTTCATCATTTTTGAGGATTGGAAAAACATGGAGAAAAAAAAAACATGGGTTATAGCCCATAGTTTTTTGAATTTTTGAAAAGAAAATTATCCTCGTTTTTCATCATTTTTGAACATGGGCTATAGCCCATACCGTACGGCATACTATAGCACGCAGTTTTTCATAATTTTTGAGGATTTGAAAAAAATGAAAAAAAGAAAAACATGGGTTATAGCCCATCGTTTTTTGAATTTTTGAAAAAAAAGAAATATCCTCGTTTTTGAGGATTTGAAAAAAATCAAAAAACAGTGGGCTATAACCCATCTTTTTTTTTTTCTTCTTTTTTTTCAAATTGTCAAAAATGATGAAAAACGGCGTGCTATAGTATGCCGTACAGTATGGGCTATTAGATGAGCGTCTAAAAATGGGATAAAAACGTCTAAAAATAGTCGTCTAAAACACGTCTATTTTTAGACGTGTTTTAGACGTGTATTTTTTGACGTTTATATCCCATTTTTGAGGATTTGAAAAAAATTTAGAAAAAAAAAAAAAAAGGGTTATAGCCCACCGTTTTTTGTTTTTCTTCAAATCCTCAAAAATGATGAAAAACGGCTTGCTATAGTATGCCGTACAGTATGGGCTATAGCCCATGTTCAAAAATGATGAAAAACGAGGATAATTTTTTTTTCAAAAATTCAAAAAACGATGGGCTATAACCCATGTTTTTTTTATTTTCATTTTTTTCAAATCCTCAAAAATGATGAAAAACGGCGTGCTATAGTATGCCGTTCGGTATGGGCTATAGCCCATGTTCAAAAATGATCAAAAACGAGGTAATTTCTTTTTCAAAGTTTCAAAAAACGATGGGCTAGCCTATAACCCATGTTTTTTTTTTCTTCATTTTTTTCCAATCCTCAAAAATGATGAAAAACGGCGTGCTATAGTATGCCGTACGGTATGGGCTATAGCCCATGTTCAAAAATGATGAAAAACGAGAATAATTCTTTTTTTCAAAAATTCAAAAAACGATGGGCTATAACCCATGTTTTTTTTTCTTCATTTTTTTCCAATCCTCAAAAATGATGAAAAACGGCGTGCTATTGTATGCCGTACGGTATGGGCTATAGCCCATGTTAAAAAATGATGAAAAACGAGGATTTTTTTTTTCAAAAATTCAAAAAACTATGGGCTATAACCCATGTTTTTTTTGGGGTTTTTTTCCAAATCCTAAAAAATGATGAAAAACGGCGTGCTATTGTATGCCGTTCGGTATGGGCTATAGCCCATGTTCAAAAATGATGAAAAACAAGGTTAATTTCTTTTTTCAAAATTTCAAAAAACGATGGGCTATAACCCATGTTTATTTTTTCTCCATGTTTTTCCAATCCTCAAAAATGATGAAAAACGGCGTGCTATAGTATGCCGTACGGTATGGGCTATAGCCCATGTTCAAAAATGATGAAAAACGAGGTTAATATATTTTTTCAAAATCTCAAAAAACGATGGGCTATAACCCATGTTTTTTTTTCTTCATTTTTTTCAAATCCTCAAAAATGATGAAAAACGGCGTGCTATAGTATGCCGTACAGTATGGGCTATTAGACGAGCGTCTAAAAATGGGATAAAAAAGTCTAAAAATACACGTCTAAAACACGTCTAAAAATAGACGTGTTTTAGACGTCTATTTTTAGACGTTTTTTATCCCATTTTTGACCATGGGCTATAGCCCATACCGTACGGCATACTATAGCACGCCGTTTTTCATCATTTTTTAGGATTTGAAAAAAAGTTTAAAAAATCTAAAAACGATGGGCTATAACCCATCGGGTTTTTTTTCCCCATTTTTTTCAAATCCTCAAAAATTATGAAAAACGGCGTGCTATATAGTATGCCGTACGATATGGGCTATAGCCCATGTTCAAAAATGATGAAAAACTAGGTACATTTTTTTTTCAAAATTTCAAAAAACGATGGGCTATAACCCATGTTTTTTTTTCTTCATTTTTTTCAAATCCTCAAAAATGATGAAAAACGGCGTGCTATAGTATGCCGTACGGTATGGGCTATAGCCCATGTTCAAAAATGATGAAAAACGAGGATTTCTTTTTCTCCAAAAATTCAAAAAACGATGGGCTATAACCCATGTTTTTTTCTTTTTTTTTTTTTTTTTTCAAATCCTCAAAAATGATTTAAAAAAACGGCGTGCTATAGTATGCCGTTCGGTATGGGCTATAGCCCATGTTCAAAAATGATGAAAAACGAGGATAAAAAAAAAATCAAAAATTTAAAAAACGATGGGCTATAACCCATGTTTTTTTTTTGTTTGTTTTTTTTATCCTCAAAAATGATGAAAAACGGCGTGCTATAGTATGCCGTACAGTATGGGCTATTAGACGAGCGTCTAAAAATGGGATAAAAACGTCTAAAAATACACGTCTAAAACACGTCTAAAAATAGACGTGTTTTAGACGTCTATTTTTAGACGTTTTTTATCCCATTTTTGACCATGGGCTGTAGCCCATACTGTACGGCATACTATAGCAAGCCGTTTTTCATCATTTTTGAGGATTTGAATTTTTTTTTTTTAATCTAAAAACGATGGGCTATAACCCATTGGTTTTTTTTTTCTTCATTTTTTTCAAATCCTCAAAAATTATGAAAAACGGCGTGCTATAGTATGCCGTACAATATGGGCTATAGCCCATGTTTTTTTTTTCTTCATTTTTTTCCAATCCTCAAAAATGATGAAAAACGGCGTGCTATAGTATGCCGTACGGTATGGGCTATAGCCCATGTTCAAAAATGATGAAAAACGAGAATAATTCTTTTTTTCAAAAATTCAAAAAACGATGGGCTATAACCCATGTTTTTTTTTCTTCATTTTTTTCCAATCCTCAAAAATGATGAAAAACGGCGTGCTATTGTATGCCGTACGGTATGGGCTATAGCCCATGTTAAAAAATGATGAAAAACGAGGATTTTTTTTTTTTCAAAAATTCAAAAAACTATGGGCTATAACCCATGTTTTTTTGGGGGTTTTTTTCCAAATCCTAAAAAATGATGAAAAACGGCGTGCTATTGTATGCCGTTCGGTATGGGCTATAGCCCATGTTCAAAAATGATGAAAAACAAGGTTAATTTCTTTTTTCAAAATTTCAAAAAACGATGGGCTATAACCCATGTTTATTTTTTCTCCATGTTTTTCCAATCCTCAAAAATGATGAAAAACGGCGTGCTATAGTATGCCGTACGGTATGGGCTATAGCCCATGTTCAAAAATGATGAAAAACGAGGTTAATATTTTTTTTCAAAATCTCAAAAAACGATGGGCTATAACCCATGTTTTTTTTTCTTCTTTTTTTTCAAATCCTCAAAAATGATGAAAAACGGCGTGCTATAGTATGCCGTACAGTATGGGCTATTAGACGAGCGTCTAAAAATGGGATAAAAAAGTCTAAAAATACACGTCTAAAACACGTCTAAAAATAGACGTGTTTTAGACGTCTATTTTTAGACGTTTTTTATCCCATTTTTGACCATGGGCTATAGCCCATACCGTACGGCATACTATAGCACGCCGTTTTTCATCATTTTTTAGGATTTGAAAAAAAGTTTAAAAAATCTAAAAACGATGGGCTATAACCCATCGGGTTTTTTTTCCCCATTTTTTTCAAATCCTCAAAAATTATGAAAAACGGCGTGCTATATAGTATGCCGTACGATATGGGCTATAGCCCATGTTCAAAAATGATGAAAAACTAGGTACATTTTTTTTTCAAAATTTCAAAAAACGATGGGCTATAACCCATGTTTTTTTTTCTTCATTTTTTTCAAATCCTCAAAAATGATGAAAAACGGCGTGCTATAGTATGCCGTACGGTATGGGCTATAGCCCATGTTCAAAAATGATGAAAAACGAGGATTTCTTTTTCTCCAAAAATTCAAAAAACGATGGGCTATAACCCATGTTTTTTTTTTTTTTTTTTTTTTTTCAAATCCTCAAAAATGATTTAAAAAAACGGCGTGCTATAGTATGCCGTTCGGTATGGGCTATAGCCCATGTTCAAAAATGATGAAAAACGAGGATAAAAAAAAAATCTAAAATTAAAAAAACGATGGGCTATAACCCATGTTTTTTTTTTGTTTGTTTTTTTTATCCTCAAAAATGATGAAAAACGGCGTGCTATAGTATGCCGTACAGTATGGGCTATTAGACGAGCGTCTAAAAATGGGATAAAAACGTCTAAAAATACACGTCTAAAACACGTCTAAAAATAGACGTGTTTTAGACGTCTATTTTTAGACGTTTTTTATCCCATTTTTGACCATGGGCTGTAGCCCATACTGTACGGCATACTATAGCAAGCCGTTTTTCATCATTTTTGAGGATTTGAATTTTTTTTTTTTAATCTAAAAACGATGGGCTATAACCCATTGGTTTTTTTTTTCTTCATTTTTTTCAAATCCTCAAAAATTATGAAAAACGGCGTGCTATAGTATGCCGTACAATATGGGCTATAGCCCATGTTTTTTTTTTCTTCATTTTTTTCCAATCCTCAAAAATGATGAAAAACGGCGTGCTATAGTATGCCGTACGGTATGGGCTATAGCCCATGTTCAAAAATGATGAAAAACGAGAATAATTCTTTTTTTCAAAAATTCAAAAAACGATGGGCTATAACCCATGTTTTTTTTTCTTCATTTTTTTCCAATCCTCAAAAATGATGAAAAACGGCGTGCTATTGTATGCCGTACGGTATGGGCTATAGCCCATGTTAAAAAATGATGAAAAACGAGGATTTTTTTTTTTTCAAAAATTCAAAAAACTATGGGCTATAACCCATGTTTTTTTTGGGGGTTTTTTCCAAATCCTAAAAAATGATGAAAAACGGCGTGCTATTGTATGCCGTTCGGTATGGGCTATAGCCCATGTTCAAAAATGATGAAAAACAAGGTTAATTTCTTTTTTCAAAATTTCAAAAAACGATGGGCTATAACCCATGTTTATTTTTTCTCCATGTTTTTCCAATCCTCAAAAATGATGAAAAGCGGCGTGCTATAGTATGCCGTACGGTATGGGCTATAGCCCATGTTCAAAAATGATGAAAAACGAGGTTAATATTTTTTTTCAAAATCTCAAAAAACGATGGGCTATAACCCATGTTTTTTTTTCTTCATTTTTTTCAAATCCTCAAAAATGATGAAAAACGGCGTGCTATAGTATGCCGTACAGTATGGGCTATTAGACGAGCGTCTAAAAATGGGATAAAAAAGTCTAAAAATACACGTCTAAAACACGTCTAAAAATAGACGTGTTTTAGACGTCTATTTTTAGACGTTTTTTATCCCATTTTTGACCATGGGCTATAGCCCATACCGTACGGCATACTATAGCACGCCGTTTTTCATCATTTTTTAGGATTTGAAAAAAAGTTAAAAAAATCTAAAAACGATGGGCTATAACCCATCGGGTTTTTTTCCCCCATTTTTTTCAAATCCTCAAAAATTATGAAAAACGGCGTGCTATATAGTATGCCGTACGATATGGGCTATAGCCCATGTTCAAAAATGATGAAAAACTAGGTACATTTTTTTTTCAAAATTTCAAAAAACGATGGGCTATAACCCATGTTTTTTTTTCTTCATTTTTTTCAAATCCTCAAAAATGATGAAAAACGGCGTGCTATAGTATGCCGTACGGTATGGGCTATAGCCCATGTTCAAAAATGATGAAAAACGAGGATTTCTTTTTCTCCAAAAATTCAAAAAACGATGGGCTATAACCCATGTTTCTTTTTTTTTTTTTTTTTTTCAAATCCTCAAAAATGATTTAAAAAAACGGCGTGCTATAGTATGCCGTTCGGTATGGGCTATAGCCCATGTTCAAAAATGATGAAAAACGAGGATAAAAAAAAAATCAAAAATTTAAAAAACGATGGGCTATAACCCATGTTTTTTTTTTTTTTTTTTTTTTATCCTCAAAAATGATGAAAAACGGCGTGCTATAGTATGCCGTACAGTATGGGCTATTAGACGAGCGTCTAAAAATGGGATAAAAACGTCTAAAAATACACGTCTAAAACACGTCTAAAAATAGACGTGTTTTAGACGTCTATTTTTAGACGTTTTTTATCCCATTTTTGACCATGGGCTGTAGCCCATACTGTACGGCATACTATAGCAAGCCGTTTTTCATCATTTTTGAGGATTTGAAATTTTTTTTTTTTTTTAAACGATGGGCTATAACCCATGTTTTTCTTTTTTTTCAAATCCTCAAAAATGATGAAAAACGGCGTGCTATAGTATGCCGTACGATATGGGCTATAGCCCATGTTCAGAAATGATGAAAAACGAGGATAAAAAAAAAATCAAAAATTAACGGCGTGCTATAGTATGCCGTACGATATGGGCTATAGCCCATGTTCAAAAATGATGAAAAACTAGGTAAATTTTTTTTTTCAAAATTTCAAAAAACGATGGGCTATAACCCATGTATTTTTTTTTTGTTTTTTTTTTCAAATCCTCAAAAATGATGAAAAACGGCGTGCTATAGTATGCCGTACGATATGGGCTATAGCCCATGTTCAAAAATGATGAAAAACGAGGATTATTATTTTTTTTTTCAAAAATTCAAAAAACGATGGGCTATAACCCATGTTTTTTTTTTTCATTTTTTTCAAATCCTCAAAAATGATTAAAAAAAAACGGCGTGCTATAGTATGCCGTTCGGTATGGGCTATAGCCCATGTTCAAAAATGATGAAAAACGAGGATTTCTTTTTCTCCAAAAATTCAAAAAACGATGGGCTATAACCCATGTTTCTTTTTTTTTTTTTTTTTTCAAATCCTCAAAAATGATTTAAAAAAACGGCGTGCTATAGTATGCCGTTCGGTATGGGCTATAGCCCATGTTCAAAAATGATGAAAAACGAGGATAAAAAAAAAAATCAAAAATTTAAAAAACGATGGGCTATAACCCATGTTTTTTTTTTGTTTTTTTTTTTATCCTCAAAAATGATGAAAAACGGCGTGCTATAGTATGCCGTACAGTATGGGCTATTAGACGAGCGTCTAAAAATGGGATAAAAACGTCTAAAAATACACGTCTAAAACACGTCTAAAAATAGACGTGTTTTAGACGTCTATTTTTAGACGTTTTTTATCCCATTTTTGACCATGGGCTGTAGCCCATACTGTACGGCATACTATAGCAAGCCGTTTTTCATCATTTTTGAGGATTTGAAATTTTTTTTTTTAATCTAAAAACGATGGGCTATAACCCATTGGGTTTTTTTTTCTTCATTTTTTTCAAATCCTCAAAAATGATGAAAAACGGCGTGCTATAGTATGCCGTACGATATGGGCTATAGCCCATGTTCAAAAATGATGAAAAACTAGGTTAATTTATTTTTTCAAAATTTCAAAAAACGATGGGCTATAACCCATGTTTTTTTTTTTGTTTTTTTTTTTCAAATCCTCAAAAATGATGAAAAACGGCGTGCTATAGTATGCCGTACGCCGTACGGCATACTATAGCACGCCGTTTTTCATCATTTTCATCATTGCTATAGTATGCCGTACGATATGGGCTATAGCCCATGTTCAAAAATTATGAAAAACTAGGTTAATTAATTTTTTCAAAATTTCAAAAAACGATGGGCTATAACCCATGTTTTTCTTTTTTTTCTTTTTTTTCAAATCCTCATAAATGATGAAAAACGGCGTGCTATAGTATGCCGTACGATATGGGCTATAGCCCATGTTCAAAAATGATGAAAAACGAGGATTTTTCTTTTTTTTTCAAAAATTCAAAAAACGATGGGCTATAACCCATGTTTATTTTTTGTTTTTTTTTTAATCCTCAAAAATGATAAAAAAAAACGGCGTGCTATAGTATGCCGTTCGGTATGGGCTATAGCCCATGTTCAAAAATGATGAAAAACGAGGATAAAAAAAAAAATCAAAAATTTAAAAAACGATGGGCTATAACCCATGTTTTTTTTTCAAATCCTCAAAAATGATGAAAAACGGCGTGCTATAGTATGCCGTACGATATGGGCTATAGCACATGTTCAAAAATGATGAAAAACTAGGTTAATTTATTTTTTCAAAATTTCAAAAAACAATGGGCTATAACCCATGTTTTTTTTTTCTTTTTTTTTTCCAATCCTCAAAAATGATGAAAAACGGCATGCTATAGTATGCCGTACGGTATGGGCTATAGCCCATGTTCAAAAATGATGAAAAATGAGGATACATTTTTTTTTCAAAAATTCAAAAAACGATGGGCTATAACCCATGTTTTTTTTTTTTCATTTTTTTCAAATCCTCAAAAATGATTAAAAAAAAACGGCGTGCTATAGTATGCCGTTCGGTATGGGCTATAGCCCATGTTCAAAAATGATGAAAAACGAGGATAAAAAAAAGAAATCAAAAATTTAAAAAACGATGGGCTATAACCCATGTTTTTTTTTCAAATCCTCAAAAATGATGAAAAACGGCGTGCTATAGTATGCCGTACGATATGGGCTATAGCCCATGTTCAAAAATGATGAAAAACTAGGTTAATTTATTTTTTCAAAATTTCAAAAAACAATGGGCTATAACCCATGTTTTTTTTGTTTGTTTTTTTTTCCAATCCTCAAAAATGATGAAAAACGGCATGCTATAGTATGCCGTACGGTATGGGCTATAGCCCATGTTCAAAAATGATGAAAAATGAGGATACATTTTTTTTTCAAAAATTCAAAAAACGATGGGCTATAACCCATGTTTTTTTTTTTCATTTTTTTCAAATCCTCAAAAATGATTTAAAAAAAACGGCGTGCTATAGTATGCCGTTCGGTATGGGCTATAGCCCATGTTCAAAAATGATGAAAAACGAGGATAAAAAAAAAATCTAAAATTTAAAAAATTATGGGCTATAACCCATGTTTTTTTTTCAAATTCTCAAAAATGATGAAAAACGGCGTGCTATAGTATGCCGTACGATATGGGCTATAGCCCATGTTCAAAAATGATGAAAAACTAGGTTAATTTATTTTTTCAAATTTTCAAAAAACGATGGGCTATAACCCATGTTTTTTTTTTTTTTTTTTTTCAAATCCTCAAAAATGATGAAAAACGGCGTGCTATAGTATGCCGTACGGTATGGGCTATAGCCCATGTTCAAAAATGATGAAAAACGAGGATTTTTTTCTTTTTTCAAAAATTCAAAAAACGATGGGCTATAACCCATGTTTTTTTTCTTTTCATTTTTTTCAAATCCTCAAAAATGATGAAAAACGGCGTGCTATAGTATGCCGTTCGGTATGGGCTATAGCCCATGTTCAAAAATGATGAAAAACAAGGTTAATTTCTTTTCAAAGTTTCAAAAAATGATGGGCTATAACCCATGTTTTCTTTTTTTTTCTTTTTTTTCAAATCCTCAAAAATGATTAAAAACGGCGTGCTATAGTATACCTAGTAGAAGTGTGCCGGTTTAAACCTGACGTACTCCCAGTAGGGCGGTAATGGTTCAAATTACAGACACCTAGAGTAGTTGTGGCCCAGTGGATAAATCAGATAATATCCATAGAATACCTAGTAGGGGAGTGCTGGTTCAAATCACCAACACCTAGAGTAGCTGTGGCCCAGGTGATAAATCCTACCTAAACCCCCCTACTCTCCGATTACCTGACGCCCCCCTGCCTACTCTTGTCCTACCTGACATACCATCCCGCTACCTACCTGACCCCTGTCCTACTCTCATCTTACCTCCTCCTGCTCTGCCCCTACCTACTCTTACCTGACCCACACCTAATCTAGGTGTTGGTGATTTGAACCAGCACTGTCCTACTAGGTATTTTATGGATATTATCTGATTTATACACCAGTCCTACTAGGTATTATCTGATTTATCCACCAGTACACTTAACGG
>NC_139702.1:20045013-20055013 GCF_964188405.1 Protomyctophum parallelum | reverse complement strand
GGACAGCTTGCGGCTGGATTGATCACGTGACGTCGCGCACCTCTCTCTCTCTCTCGGTGACTCGGTGTGTGTGTGTGTGTGTGTGTGTGTGTGTGTGTGTGTGTGTGTGTGTGTGTGTGTGTGTGTGTGTGTGTGTGTGTGTGTGTGTGTGTGTGTGTGTGTGTGTGTATGTATGTGCAGCCAGGGTAGGATTAGTGGCGAGCATCAGAGACAAGCGACAAGCGTCCCGGTAATCTCTCCCGTTGGGGGGAAACATGGGCACGTTGGGAATGACCCGTCGTGCACCGTGCGGCGCCCGATGAGCCCCGGGCGGCAGTTGGAGGCGCCCCGGGCGGCGTGGGAATACCCGAGGACCTGCACACGGAACCCCCTCGCAACACGCACGCGCAGCTACAGCAGGTAAGAACGTAGTCCTGCAGGATAGAAACCAAAGGTGTTGCTGCGTGTCAATGTGTTCAGCTGGGCCGGTCTGTCAACAACAACAACAACAACAACCGTTGTTTGTCTTTCAGCGTGCACGTACGGGGCCGCGAAGAGATAATAATAAGTAACCTGGCAGATAAGGAGCCTACCTGGTGTCGCTCGGCGTCAGGTCAGCTTATGAACGTCTGCTCGCTGTAGGCTAAGTAAATGGACCTTTGAGCAGATGAGTGGAGTGGAGGGCAGGCCTGCTGCACGTACGTATTGATTGATGCTGTCTGTCTGTCTGACCGGCGCAAGGATGGAACCAAACCCACGTCAAAAAGGCATTAATGGCCCCAACCCAATCACACCTACTTGTGGCCATGAAGCTTCCTAAATACTTCACACATGCACTAGGCCGCCTCCTTTCACCGTGGTGGTGATGCATAGAGCAGCGGAGCCTCGGGGCTATATGGGCCAAATTATAACCACAGTGTTACTTTTATGTCCTACCGGTTTAGCCGGCTATATTCCACATTTTATTATATATCTATCTGTCTGTCTATAGAGAGAGAGAGACAGACTGACTACTTGCTTTTTACGCCCCAAGCCGCAAGTAAAGGAGTCAGGAAGGACTGGTTGGAGGCGGTGCGTGCATGCGCTGAGTCGGTCGTTGTGAATGCATGCAGGACACACAGCACTGGCACACACAGTAGCGCAGGACACTCGCAGAGTTCGGACAGAGGTGGAGTAGTGGAGAGACAGTGATACATACACACACAGAGAGAGAGAGAGAGAGAGAGAGAGAGAGAATAGGGTGACCCCAGTGCGTCTTTGCGCTCCACTCCACACTACACGGAAAGCGACAATAAAGTCTAGACTCTAGCCTATACCTCCAGGACTGAGAGCCCGATCACTGTCGCTCTCGTATTGCTCTCTCTTCATTTATTTTTGTATTATTATCATTTCAGCTCTACAACACCTGGAACACGCCAGAGGCAGCAGCGGAGTGCACAGTTCTTCAACAGACACTTTGTTCATGAATAGAAACCCATAGGTTAAAGCTGCAGCCCGTCCACCATGGAGCACACTCAAACGGGTACAGTAAATTAACAGTGTCCGACTTGAGGTGTTCTCTTCCTCCTCTCCCGTCCCCGCGCGGACCTTCCTTCTCTTCACAATGAGCCGTTAAATTCCTGTCCGTCGCGGATGCTGCCGTGGCCGTGGGACTTTCTCTGGAGAGCAGCGGGTCAAGAACATCTCGGAGCGGACTCTGGAGGAGAGGAGAGCGGAGGAGGAGAGCGAGTGGAGGACGTCCATCCATTCATTTTGACCGCACCGTCCTCAGATGGAGCGCGTGCCCCCGCCACTGGCCGCTAAGATGCGCTGGATCACGCTGCTGCTCGCCGGCTTGACTTTCTGGAGCAAACTGTCGCTTTGTGACGGCTTCGACTACGAGGAGACGAATTATGAGTATTTCGAAGAGGAGAAAGCGGAGAGCATCGACTATAAAGACCCGTGCAAAGCCGGTAGGTGTCATATTCTGCTTTTGAGTGATGCACATTCAGGCAAAATGTAGGCAGCCGTATAATTGATAGCATAATAGTCATTTATAAGAGGGTATATAATATATAAGAGAGTCTGGTACTGGTAGGGTAAAAATAGACCAACCATAATAAATTACGAGAGTGTAAAAACTGCAGCTTATTGCATGTGTTGTAGCAGGGCTGCACTAAATTAGCGGTTCTGTTTTGTGGTCTTGTGGATACTTGCGGTGCACTTGTTCTTAATTTCTCATGTTTAATTAAATTCAAAGGTATATTGTATATTGTATATTAAGAGAACGCGCGCGCACACACACACACACACACACACACACACACACACACACACACACACTCACACACACACACACACACACACACACACACACACACACACACACACACACATACACACACACACACACACACACACACACACACACACACACACACACACACACACACACACACAGGCGCTAGGGGTCAAGTGGTTGAGCGCTGCGTGTGTTTGTGATTGTGAGTCTTGCTGTAACTGGAGAAAGTCTCTCTGAAGAACATCAATCATCTGATGAATTGAAAATGGTGGACCCTATTGTAAACAAGTGTATAATGCTTCATGGTGTCGTCCACAGTAACAGTTTATGTATTGAGTTGTGCTTTTTCGGGTGGAGGGCATGTATATATGCATTCACTGTCCTGTCCCGTTTGGAGATGTATAGCCTATATATAGGCCTACTGTTGTTTTCACAGCATTGTGGTTCTCAAAGTGGCATGGGGACCCCCAGGCCATGGGTCCTCATGGGCCCAGGGGACCCCCAGGCCATGGGTCCTCATGGGCCCAGGGGACCCCCAGGCCATGGGTCCTCATGGGCCCAGGGGACCCCCAGGCCATGGGTCCTCATGGGCCCAGGGGACCCCCAGGCCATGGGTCCTCATGGGCCCAGGGGACCCCCAGGCCATGGGTCCTCATGGGCCCAGGGGACCCCCAGGCCATGGGTCCTCATGGGCCCAGGGGACCCCCAGGCCATGGGTCCTCATGGGCCCAGGGGACCCCCAGGCCATGGGTCCTCATGGGCCCAGGGGACCCCCAGGCCATGGGTCCTCATGGGCCCAGGGGACCCCCAGGCCATGGGTCCTCATGGGCCCAGGGGACCCCCAGGCCATGGGTCCTCATGGGCCCAGGGGACCCCCAGGCCATGGGTCCTCATGGGCCCAGGGGACCCCCAAGCCATGGGTCCTCATGGGCCCAGGGGACCCCCAGGCCATGGGTCCTCATGGGCCCAGGGGACCCCCAGGCCATGGGTCCTCATGGGCCCAGGGGACCCCCAGGCCATTGGTCCTCATGGGCCCAGGGGACCCCCAGGCCATGGGTCCTCATGGGCCCAGGGGACCCGCATAAAAAAATAAATGTAACCCATAGGCTGGATATTTCAAAGGCCTATATGGAGTATAGATCAGATCTATTTAGAAATACATCTTGAAAAATGTGAAAGATTTTGAATCTCATAATGTAATGTAGCCTAATGACGTATAGTAATGGTCAAAGCTCATAATGTAATAACGGTCCAAAATGTAATAAACTTAATTGTAATATACAAGCTCATAGTGTAGCCTAATAATCATCTCATATAATGTAATAAAATCCCAGGGGGGTTCCTGGCACGAAATCCTCTCAGATGGGGGTCCGTGGACAAATAGCCTAGGCTATGTTAATTTGGACGTCCATGACTTGAATTAGTTTGAGACCACTGCACAGAAATGCGTCAACTAATAGCTATTGGGTAGTATATAGCTTAGAATTGCGCCTTATTTTGAGCCCATCTCAATTTTGAGTTGACAGTGCCCAGGATATTGGATTCTGTCAGCGTCTGTGTGTACTGCAGGGCCTGCGTGCATGTGTGAATGTGCAGAGTGGGAGAGGACAGAGGAGAGATTTGAGGCGTATTTGCTAGTGCGCGCGTGCATGCGTGTGTGTGTGTGTGTGTGTGTGTGTGCGCATGCATCCTGGTAAAGTTTGCAAGGACCTGCTGCTCATGCAGCAGGTGCATGCATGAAGCTTGCATGCATGCACAGTTGGACAGGATCGAAACTGCAGTGGAATGACAATAGAACCACACAGAGAAAATATGTTTGAACCAATAATGTGCATGCGTGCGTGCATGCGTGCGTGCGTGCATGCGTGCGTGCGTGTGCATGTGTGAAAGAGAGAGAGAGAGAGAGAGCAAGAGAGAGTGATTTGCTATGTTTGTGTGTGTGTGTGTGTGCGTGCGTGCGTGTGTTGTGTGCATGCGTGCGTGCGCACGTGTGTGTACACTGTAAAATGACAAACCTATACAGCACTGTAAATGTTTGTACTCCCAATCAACAAGTTGTTGTACATTCAAAGTCAAAGTCACGTTTCTACATAAATCATGCTGTATATTAATTGAATCCCACCCAACTGGTTTGTATGTTAGTGTGTGCCTGTGATTGTGCATGTGTGCATGTCTTTATTATGGGTGCTCCACCCAAATGTGTGCAGATGTTTTGGACACAAATTCTGGAGTTTCACTTAAGACTTAACAAGTGCATGTCTGTTCTTCCTCTCTTTCTTTACTCCTTTTATTTTTTCTGTAATAACAATTTCATTACAGGAATAATTTCTACAAGAACGTTTTGCACAAACAAGGCAGTTGCTATACAACATTTGCATTTAGATTTTTCTCGGTCAACCCCATATTTGGCCAGCTCTGCCTATATATCGGCCGTGGCAGAGAAATCTCACAAAACTCCATTGACCTGCACATTTAGGTGTTTGAAGATATAAAGTTACACCCTTGTCCAGCTAACCAAGCTTATATTTATGCTCGCATTCGGCTCAAAAATGAAAGCCTGGGGAAAGGCATTGGAAAATGTGACATAAGAAGCCCACTTCCTTGTATTCTGCTAACCAATATAGTGCAGAGGTGCGTCGCTCCAAATTTGGTGACGTCAGTGTTCTCCGCTGTTTTCTACCGGGGAAGGGAGGAGGGGGGCAGTGGGCGGGTGCTCAGATCGGTGAACCAATAGGATCCACCCATCTAGACCAGAAGTCATACAGGCTATACCCTTTTCCTGACACAAGAAATCTAAGCAAGTTATATGGGCTTAATATTGATGACAGCATGGATCTCCATCCCTGATGATGTCACGTGATGTCACGAGGCAAGAACATATATGGAGACGTATGGTGACAGACGGACTGACTGACGGACTGACGGACTGACTGACTGACGGGAAATGCATGTTTTCATAGTAAATGCAACCTACCGTTGCAACAAATAGACTGCATAGCCACGGTTATTATGCCACAATCAACCAATCGGATTATGTGTGTCTGTGGCTCAGGAGGTAGAGCAGGTCGTCCAATGATCCATGGGTCGGCGGTTCGAATCCCGGCTCCTCCTGTCTACATGTCGAAGTGTCCTTGGGCAAGACACTGAACCCCAAATTGCTCCCGATGTGCTGGTTGGTACCTTGCATGGCTTCCGCCGCAATCGGTGTATGAATGGGTGAATGTAATGCACAATCTATGTAAAGCGCCTTGGATAAAGGCGCTATATAAATGCACCATTTACCATTTACCATTTTTGTGTGAGTGCGCATGTGTTGGAGTGGTAAAGACGTGTGTGTGTATGTGAATGTGCGTTTTTGCATGCATACATCAGTGCAGGACTGTTTATATGTGGATGTATGTTTCATATGTGTGTGCATGCATCATGTACTTATGTGTGTTTTGTGCATGTTGGTGTGTTGGTAATGGGAGTTTGGTTTCCCTACATAAGAAAATAATAATAACTTGAATTGAACTTTTTGAGTCCCACTGACATTACAAGATGTTTTTATTAAGGTGGCACATAAAAAAGCATGCAGCAATTCACTGAATGATAAAAGCTAGTCTTTTTACATTCAGTGAATTTCTGTACGTTTTTTTTAAGCAATTGCAAATTCCAATTGACTCTTCCAGCAAACCCTTTAAAGTTCTAATTAGGACCAGCTCATCCGGCTGAAAATCTGTCTCCAGGCTCCAGAGCTGTCTCCAGACTGCAGATCTGTCTCCAGGCTGCAGATCTGTCTCTGTCTCCAGGCTGCAGATCTGTCTCCAGGCTGCAGATCTGTCTCTGTCTCCAGGCTGCAGATCTGTCTCCAGGCTGCAGATCTGTCTCCAGGCTTTATTTTTTCTTTCTTTTCTCAGACTGCAGGAAAATCTAATTAGTTTCACACTACTTAACTGACAACACTACTATTTGCAAGTGATTATTCACAACTACCAATCAATTAAAGAACCTACTGCAGAAGCACTCTTTTACTGCAGTGGCAGTGTGACTTCTTTGCAAGCTTACAATGTTAGGAAGGTAAACCAATGTAAATATCAATATCAATTTAGTTTTTTAATTCAAGTTTCAGATCAAACAACTGTGACTCCACCATACCAAAATCAGTCTGCAATGTTGATGTGTGATTGATGTCTGATAAGAACTCCACCCATAACTCTAAGCTTCCACTAGCTGACCAACACACATTCCATACATACCACACACACATGCACGCATGCACAGTACACACACACACACACTGACCTGACAGGTTACTGACTTGTATTGGCTATGTGTTTGTATGTGTGCCCTTGTGTGCGTTTGCACACATTAACAGTAAGATCTGTGTGGGTGATTTAATGTTTATTTAGCAATGTCCGGCTCTGTGGTTCTCATACGAAGAACTTACCTTGTACGTGGATATGTGTGTGTGTGTGTGTGTGTGTGTGTGTGTGTGTGTGTGTGTGTGTGTGTGTGTGCGTGGGTGCGTGCGTGCGTGTGTGCGTGTGTGTGTGCTTATGTGTGTCTATGTGTGTGTATGTGTGTGTGTTTGTGTTTGCCAGGCTCGTTCACGGGGAACAGGCGAGGCATTGAGTGTTGTGTTGCAGGTTAAAATCTTGAGAAATGGTTTTCTGCTCTAAATATCAGCACCTATAAAGAATCTATTTATACTCTGACCAGCCATGTATACCTCTCACGGCACGCACGCACGCACACACACACACACACACACACACACACACACACACACACACACACACACACACACACGTGCGCACACTTGCATGCACGCTCGAGTGTGACATATTCATAACATACACAAATGTGTGCGATCACATACATTCACATTCTGATGATTCTTCAGAGGTCCGGTCAGTTGGTACGGTCCAATTTACAATATAGGCATTAGCAGATATGCTCTTATCTAGAGTGTCGGAGTGTGAGTTTGGAATAAGCAGAAGTAGATTTAGTGCAGGGCACTCAGATGCTCCAGGCCAGGGGTAAAACACCTGTCCACCGCCGCGGAGACTAGGGGTTCGAAACCAGGGGGAGGGAGGGAAGGGAATCCTGGCGGGAAGAGTGATATTGTCACTGCACATACTCTACTCTACCGACAGATTGGGGCGGCACCTGTCAGCGAGGAATGTTCATCAGGAGGAGTAGAATGAAGGCTCTACAGTACGTCCTCCCGGGGTCTGTGTGCGTGTGCGGTAGAGGAGTAGAATGAAGGCTCTACAGTACGTCCTGCCGGGGTCTGTATGCGTGTGCGGTAGAGGCCGACCGACATGTTGTTCAGAAGATATTTTGGCTAGAGAGAATTTCAGGTATATTGACACTATATCGGGATTGACCCAAAGAATCTAGTATCTGTCAGGCTCTAGTGTACTGTGCCTTTCTCCATGTCTATAGCATGTATGCCTGTGTCCTTTTATGTCTATGTATTGTGTGTGTGTTGCTAGCATGCTGCTAGCATGTAAGATATGTGAGTGGCTTGTACTCCGTCTCCTGTTATTGCTGGGAAAACACTGGCTGTCTGCTTATCTCCTCCACATCCCACGTTGCCAGACAGGAGAGCACACACTTCCATGTCTTTGTGTAGTGATTTCCCTGCGCGCACGCACACACACACACACACACACACACACACACACACACACACACACACACACACACACACACACAGGCGCGTGCGTGCGTGCACATGTGTCTGTGCACACGCATGCGCAGTGCTCTCTCCATTCACCCGTGCTTATCTCTTCCTGGTTGTCTGCATCCTGCTACTCAGCTGGAGATGACCACCACACACACACACACACACACACACACACACACACACACACACACACACACACAGAAGCTGTTACACTCAGTCAGAATCATTCATGTTTCCTTCCAAATCAGTGTTCTTATAAAACCCTTTCTCTCTCTCTCTCTCTCTCTCTCTCTCTCTCTCTCTCTCTCTCTCTCTCTCTCTCTCTCTCACACACACACACACACACGCACGCACGCACGCACGCACGCACGCACGCACACACACACACACACAGAGTGAAAGCAAAACAAACCATGCTGGCTGAATGGATGAAGTGCTGCGTCTTAGCAGAGACTACACTTAGGAGTCTAGGGATACAGGCACATTCTCTCGTGTCAGCGTCATTATTCCGACGGTGCATTGGTCCGACGTCCTACTACAAACCCTAACCTACCTAACCCTAACCGCATGCGGAAGCCACGTACGTGTCTTAACCGGCCACGTACATGTCTTAACCGGCCATGTATATCAGAGCCGCGGGTGAGTCGTAAACCGGCCACGTATGTTTCTTAACTGGCCATGTATGTGTCTTAACTGGCCATGTATGTGTCTTAACTGGCCACGTATGTGTCTTAACTGGCCATGTATGTGTCTTAACCGGCCAAGCGGCCACGTATGTGTCTTAACCGGCCATCAGAGTCGCGGGTGAGTCTTAACCGGCCACGTGTGTCGGACTATTGGTATGTCGGACTAACGTATGCCTTCCTGGTCCGACTCACCCCATTATTAACCCTAACCGTACGTGAAGCCACATTGGAAATGTTAGAATTACGGGCTGATCCCCATTCTCTCACATAGCAATTCACAACAACTTCAGAATTAAATGGCCTATAGCGGTCGAGTGGTCTTGTGGTGTGGTGGTCTGGCGATTTATACACCTACAGAATCTTGAGTGTCAATTTTCAATCAGTCAATATATAGTCAATATCAAATAATTTGACATTAGCAAAGACTCCAGCACAGTTCCGACTTCAAGTGTCCATTGTCCAAGTGTTCTTAATTGAGCTGGAACCCAAAGGGCCTATGATTGCTTAAGTCATTGTCAGTCATACTGGATGAAAACATCAATAGTAGTAATGTGTATTTGTGTGGGACCAGTCAGAGCACACAGCTCAACATCAGACACAGACAAAACACAATAATAATATGAGCAACAACAATATACTGTACAATAGAACACTGACCCACTGGCCATTTTGTGTCAAAGCTGGAACTTGGTGTGTGTGTGTGTGTGTGTGTGTGTGTGTGTGTGTGTGTGTGTGTGTGTGTGTGTGTGTGTGTGTGTGTGTGCTCAGAGAAACCCAGTGTGTGAGTGGAGCCCACCATGTCGTGACAACAAGCGGGGGGCTACTGTTCACCTCTTCCCCCTTTCTCCATAGGAAGGAAACTGAAGCTGATGTGTGCTTGTGTGTGTGTGCGTGCATGCATCTGTGTGAGTATCAGTGTGTGCACGTGTAAGCAAGAAAGATGGAGAGTGTGTGTGAATGTGTAAGGGCATGTTATATGTGTGCACTGTGCATACCGTATTTGTGCATTATGTTTGTGTGTGACGGAAAAATATAGACAGACAGAGTGCGTGCGTGTGGTGAAAATGACATGCTGTACAGTGCACTGTACATGTACACTTGTACAGTGTGTTCACACTCACATATAGATGTGTATGAGGTGTACACATGTGTGTGCGTCTGCACGCGCGTTCGTGTGTGTGTGTGTGTGTGTGTGTGTGTGTGTGCATGCGTGTGTGCATGTGCGTGTGTGCATGTGTGTGTGTTTGTGTGTGTGTGTGTGTGTGTGTGTGTGTGTGTGTGTGTGTGTGTGTGCATGCGTGTGTGCATGTGCGTGTGTAAGGCAGAGACATTCTCTCTCATATTATATTAAACAGGATTTTCCCGGCCAGAGTGCTCTGC
>NC_139702.1:19997513-20040013 GCF_964188405.1 Protomyctophum parallelum | reverse complement strand
AACGACAATTGGACGGAGGAATGGTACACACGTGCACTCACATGTATCCATGTGACCTTTGCTGACCTACAGAGTGACCTTATATCTGCTTAATGAGGACCTTAATGAGGTGGGTTTTGTGTGTGTGTGTGTGTGTGTGTGTGTGTGTGTGTGTGTGTGTGTGTGTGTGTGTGTGTGTGTGTGTGTGTGTGTGTGTGTGTGTGTGTGTGTGTGTGTGTGTGTGTGTGTGCGCGCGTGCGTGTTGGTGTGCTGTACCCCACGGAGGGCTTCGATCACATTGCATGCGAAATGTCAAAGAACAGTAAGGACACTATAATTGAACAGCCGCACAGTAAGAGTTTTTCCATTTAACCATCTGAACCCTATTCTCCACTTAGTCGTGCAAAGTAACAGGTTGTATTCCTTTAAATAGTTGGAAGATTTTTGAATGCTCAAAATAGGGACACCAAGTTGAAAGCGGTTAAATACACCGTTTTACACTAACGGGGTTAAATGAACCCAGTCATACACTTGAATGTATTTGAAAACAGAGTTTTAACTGTCAGCCGGTGTCCCACATGGAGATCTGTGTTTGTGCCTGTGTGTGAAGACTGCAAACTGAAAAGTGTACTTGCCAATCAATTCGGCCCACTGGCAGAGCCTGATTGGTTGAGCCTCAATTGGCTGAGGCAGAGGCTGGAAATTGCACAGGTGAAAGGAGTTGGCTTCATTAAGCCCACTGGCAGAGCCTGACCAGAGCCTTTTGTGGTGGTTCTGGAGAACCGTGGGTCCGACCGACACGATACCTGGCACTGCACTCCCTGTGGGGGTGTGGAACGCGTGTGTCGAATGTGAAGTCGGTGGGTCAAACGCTTCTTGTGTTACGTGCATTAAAACCGTACACACACACACACACACACACACACACACACACACACACACACACACACACACACACACACACACACACACACACGCACGCAGACAGAGACGTGGCGCATTTATAGTAGGATGATTCCCTGCTTTCATATGATATGAAAAAACGAAATATAAAAACAATCCAATGGCAGTCCCTGAGTCACATCTGGTCACAAATGGTAAACACAGACGCACGCGCACACACACACACACACACACACACACACACACACGCACACGCACACGCACGCACACGCACACACACACACACATGCACATGCACATGCACATGCACATGCACATGCACATGCACATGCACATGCACATGCACATGCACATGCACATGCACATGCACATGCACATGCACATGCACACACTGTCTGCACTGAAAATGAACTTGTAACTGGGTTTTTGAAAGGCACTATATCAATTCTTGTTATTATTATTATTGAGGGCTATGCCCAGTTTTGTGTGCACGTGTGTACCCCATAGCGATGATTTGATTGGCTAAGCAGGAATTGAGGACAAAAGGTGAGAACTAGTGATTATCCGGATTTGGACTTTAGGATAAAAAGTGAGTGACACACACACACACACACACACACACACACACACACACACACACACACACACACACACACACCGATTGATGTTTTACACTGGGTTCCAGTGTAAAGCTGTGGTGTGTGCAAGAGTTATGGTGTGTTCCAATCTGTCGCGTGCTAACGTGGCTCACTGCTAACACTGTGAGATCATTGAAGGTGTACGAGGGAAAGTTTCAAACAACAGAAGGAAGCGTGTGGTTACGTGGTAACCTATGTTCTCTGAGTGAAGAGACTATCTCTCCACCCAACATATTTCATATGTATGGGGAATGTCCCCACCTCACTTGTGACGTGGATACCTCTTTAAGACACACCAGTGCACTGGCACGCACGGGTATATAAGGCCCAGGTGGTGCGTGATTACACTGGTTTACTTGATCGACACCGCTTCTGAGCGACATCGAGGTGGAGAGATAGTCTCTTCACTCAGAGAACATAGGTTACCACGTAACCACACGTTCTCTATCGTATCAGAGACTATCTCTCCACCCAACATATTTCATATGTATGGGGAACTCTGTAAGACACCTCGTGAGGAAGCGAAGCAGTCCCAGAACCCCAAAGACAACACCAGTGGGCTTCGACCCAGCACATACTGAATTTGGAATGATTCATCATGTATGTTCAATGTAATGTATTTACAACCCCTGGAACGGCCGGACAGCCAGACGCCATCCGCCGCCAAATGCTCAGGCGCTAGGCGCCACCCAGAGCCCGGCCCTGCAAGACGCTAAGGCCAGAGACCACAGGGGTGAAGGGCCGCCCAAGCCAGCCCACTAGACGCAAGGCTGGCTTGACTGGTGAAGGTGACAATGACACCCACCGCTGAGTAGCATGCGAGACCAACTCCCCGAAGGGAGCGAATGCTGCATGTTCAGCCGGTATAACCGGGTGAATGTACATTAGACGGAGTAGACTATGTCGCCGCTGTGCAGGTCTGTCAGAGACGCACCTTTCCACAGCGTCCCCAGGTGGAGTGTGCCTGCCCTCCAGGCGGCACTGGTACTCCTACCTGTTTGTGTGCTGGATAACCTCTGTGATCCATGCACTCTCACTTGAAGCACTCAAAGAGCTGGTTCGTTACTCTGTGGGCCTTGTGTGGCCCTGGCATACGAATCTAATGCTCCAATAGGGCAGAGTGAGGACCGACTCCGTCTCTGTATGTCTACTGTCTGTATGACGATGGTAGGACAGAGCTCAATCACCTGATTGAGACGTGCCCTTTTGAAAACATTGGGGAGAAAGGCCGGTTTGGGGCAAGACTATACCATCATCCGGCATAGGCCTGCAGAGCTCATTATGGATTGACAGAGCTCGCAACTCCCCCATTTCTCCTTGCAGATGTGACACCGACAAGACTGCTGTCTTGAGCATGTCACGCTCACTGACTAAAGGTCGTAGAGCCTCCGGAGCTAACCCCAGATGGGCCTGATTGGGTCCCTAACCTGAGCTCCTCTGGGCCTCAGGGCACCCTTCAGGAAATGCTCTTCCTTTCTTTGTAACGAGGTTACTGCAGTCTGCAGGGCCTGCGCTCCCGCTCAAGTCAGCCTGCCGAACACTCGGTCAGCTGACTGTTGAAGCCCTGTTCTCTGAACCGGAATGATCCTTATGTCACATCACGGTTTTACAAGTAAAAAGTGGATGGCCTTCGTTTTTGTGCATAGTTCCCATCGCGTTTATGCTGCGGAGCTAAGCACATACCCAGTGAGAAGGGTGCTGGATGCCACACTGATACCACATAATGGTAGAACCTGATAAATGCTGACAGCATCGATCAAGAGGCTGTCCCACAGAACTCAGATTGGAAGGCATCTCGCCGTAAACCCATGCGGCAGCGAGGCCTTGTGTGGAATGTGCACATGTTCCCGTTGGGGCTGGCCTGCCTGCCCACCTATATGCCTGCTGGATTGTTTCACAAGCCAATGAGTGAAGTCCAGTCTTGGAGACTATCTGCCTAAGACAGTTAGGCCCATTTACCCTGCTCCACCACCCTGCTTAGGAGGGTGGGAAGGGTGAAAATCAATAGACTGACTGGCTCACACTCTGATCAGGCCGTAGGCAAAATGCAGGGATTGATGGCGACAACACCTAAGCATTGCCATGTAGGAAGCGGCAGCACCCCTCACTGACAGAGACATTCTTGTGGCTGACACTGCAGTGCTAACAGCAAGAATGCTGTCCTGTGAGAAGCCATTGCAGCCCAAGTCTCCACGGGCTTAATTGGCTCATGCCGTAAGGCAGACAATACCACTCCCCGAGGAGGGACTGCTGGCCTATTGTGTGAGGGATGAACGGTATGAGGACCAACTGGGTGACTATTGTGTCGCCCTTGTGTGGGACAGCGGCCCGCCATGTTGCCAGATCCCTGGCCTAGCCACACGATTACCTCTGGATGAGGAGGGAGCTCAACCGGTCTCCAACACACAGAATTACACCCAGGTGTTTAAATGGCCATGCCGTAATACAACCTTATGGTGGTTCTGCTCACCCCTGACAGTCTCGTCACATTCTGCTGTGTGAACAGCAGTGTGAATTCGCTGGAACAACGTGGAACGTGTAAACTGACGCTGTCAACGATACGCCCACGTAGTGCATGACTGTGAATGACAGATAATGCACTGGCTGCATGTTCAGAAGAGCCGGAGGCACAAAGTGCACCATGATTGCCCTCAGCCCTAAGGGGCGGAGGCACAACCTGAGGGTGGCCCGACTCACTAGAGCAAGGGACAGAGTCCCTGCTTTGCCCTCTAACACATGCCGAGGAGCGCTGCGGACTGTGAGAGTTGACGCCTGCAAGGCCTCTTGTTGAGGTGCCGGCCTAGGTGCCCAAAGTGCTGCAGGTGCCTGGCCACGTTGTTGTGGCACTGCACCTCTGAGCGAGCACACCCCATTCAGTTATCCAATTTAGGATGCAAAGGCCCTCCCGCCAAGGACTATGTCCAATCGGGGGGCTAGACATATGCCGAATGGGAGGACACGGGACTCGAAGGTTCTGTCATCTAAGACAAGCCGGTCAGTGCGTCAGACCCGGGATCTGAGAATAAACATCCCCGGTCGAGCATGGCAAGCCAGTCGCCTTGGAGGATGGCCTGTAAGACCCTCAGCCCTTCCTTGCCGGGAGTGCTGTAAGCAGCACCCCACCCTCCCGAAGACATAGTGGAACCCACCCAGGGGTCCACCTGAATTGTCTTCCAGGACAACCGCTGTCCCGAGAGACAGCGGGTGGGGTCTGGGGCCTTAACTGTCAGGACTGAGGTATGGGCTTAGCCCGCCGAGCACATTTTAGCCATACCCTGCCGGTTGGCCTGTAACCGGACCCCTAGGTCCCTGGAACTGCCAAACCTGACTGGGGTTGCACAGCCTGAGGGGTGACCGAGGCAGGCTACTCATGGCCTTGCCGGAGCATTCCTGCACCTCCTGTGCACCTCCACAGCCTCCTTAGGATTCTGTAGCAAAGCACTGGCCTTTTGGCCAAACATGGCCGGTGGCTCAATAGGCAGCGTGGGGGAGCTTGTCCTCCTATCGCAGCTTGGCCTGGGGCTGCCACAGACGGCACCTCACCAAAGGGCATCAATAGCATGCCTGCTGCCACTGCCTGGGGAGCCTGAAAGCCAGTCGCCGCAGCTCCTCAATAAGGTCCGGGCCCTAATGGTCACATAAGTGCCACATATAAGCCGGTGCTGAAGCAGTGACAGAATAACCCTGTGTTGACTAGCTGTGCCTAGATAGCCATAGTGCATTCTCGGGATGAGAAGGAGCTTACTTTGTGGTTTCGAACCGGTAACCGGATTATACCATGCAAGTTTACACCTATAGGTGCGTGAACGGCCTTGCCGTGATACACCGTACAGAGTATTCCGCCCGACAGCCGCGGCACACTCGAGTTGCCAACATTGGCGAAACTACATCACGGACGCGTGAGCTGACACGGTCAGCAATACGCCGTATATACAGTAGTGTGCAAATGGCTGTGATTTCAGGGCTTGCTCCTGGCAGACTCAGCACGTCCTATACACTGTATAGTGCGCTACTACACCTGAACGCGGAAAGCTGACTGCCACGGCAGCCATACGCTCATCCTGTCTATGACAGAACCCACGGTTCGGAGGATGAGCTTGCTCCGTGGCGTCCCCCGTCGCACGGGTTCTACCACGCAGTCTACACCGGAGTGCGTGAACGGCTTTAGCCGCAATACACTCAAGTGAGCTCTCTCTCACGAGGCGAGGCAAAAACACGGCACTACAGATGCGGAAGTCGCCCCAGCGACAATACGCCTGTATAGTGCGTTTTAATGCTATAGCCTGGCCGGGCTGTTGTTTTGATTGATTGATTTACTGATTTACTAACAGCTTGCAGAATTACAGTACATTTCGAGTACAACTCAATACAAATACTGTTAACAGAGAGTGGGCGATACCATAAAGCATTACACTTGTTTACAATAGGGCCCACCATCTTCAATTCATCAAAACATTTAGAGACGTACGAATATACACAACTATATTCACTGCGCACTCGCAGGTCCCCTCCAGCCCACAGAATATGCAGCATGGATGCGTGAATTGACGCCATGCCAATAATACACCCATATAGTGCGTTGTATTCCACTGCCTTTAAGGATTACCGGGCCACTGGTCCTGTCTGTGTCACTGCACTCAGATCGACAGACAGGCTACACCACAGGAGCGTAAACTGGCGCCCCGCCAGCAATACCCCTGTATAGTGTGTTATATGGCCGTCGGATTCCTTCATTCCTCCTAGCCTCAACTGGCAAGAGGAAGAAAAACATACAGGAGTCAGGATCTTCATGAGCTGCTATCAGCATGACCAGGGAACCCACAGGTCACCCACTGGTCATGGCCATCCTCTGTGGGCATATGTGCCCCACGCAGCCCCAGAGAAACCCCTGCTGTTTCCATTTAATTCAATACCTATATACACTATTATTTTAATATGTTATATTAAATATATACAAATTTAATTGCTTAAACATGCTCAAAAAACGGGGAGTATAGTAATGTGCTTGAGAAGTGAGGGCACAATTTACCCTATGTGCAATTTACACTGCTGTCTCTCAGTCACATATTGATATTCATGTGTTGTTGTTTTTTTTGTTTTTTTTTCTCTTGGTAACATGTTTCATGTGGACCCCAAAAGACTAGCTGACTGCCATGGCATCAGCTAATGGGGATCTTTCCAAATAGAAAAATAACTAAACAACAGCCAGCTGAGTTCTATAGTCTCTCTCTCTCTCTCTCTGGAGGAGGTTGCACCTGAATTTCCTAGCTGCACTGAGACACAGAGTGTTTGAGTTGGAGACAAACACTCTGCTCCAAACGTTTTGCATTATATAGTGTATATACGTATACCAATTTCCACTGTTTGGTCCACTAGAACAGGGATTTATGAGAGTCTCCGCTCGACTTTCCAGGCAACAATTTACCCTACGATATATCACCGTGCACTGGAGACCAAACTTTGTTTGTTGTGGAATTAGCTCGTCCTGTCTATGACTGACAGGACCCACGGTTCGGAGGATAAGCTTGCTCCGTGGCTTCCCCCGTCCGTACGGGTTCTACCACGCAGTCTACACCAGGGTGTGTGAACGGCTTTAGCCGCAATACACCCCAGGGAGCTCTGTCTCTCACGAGGCGAAGCAAAAGAACACAGCACCCAAGCCGCGGAAGCCGCCCCAGCGACAATACGCCTGTATACTATACACTAGTGTATACTGTATAGTGTGCTGTGTTAAATGATAAGCCTATAGCGGGGCTGATGTTTCGCTGCGCCAAACGCAGGTCCACTCCAGCCCACGGAATATGCATCACGGATGCGTTAACTGACACCAAGCCAGTGATACAAACATATAGTGCGATTATTCCACTGCTTTACAGGATTACAGAGCCAATGATCCTATAGCGGGGCTGATGTTTCGCTGCGCCAACCGCAGGTCCACTCCAGCCCACGGAATATGCATCACGGATGCGTTAACTGACACCAAGCCAGTGATACAAACGTATAGTGCGATTATTCCGCTGCTTTACAGGATTACAGAGCCAATGGTCCTGTCTGTGTCCCTGCCCACAGGTCGACAGACAGGCTACACCACAGGACGCGTAAACTAACACTATGTCAGCAATACGCCTGTAACGGTGTTTTGGCTGGTGTTACCCTGTTTTTGTTTGCTATACCTACAAACGAGCTGTGTGACAGCAATCCAGAGAGGAGCGATCCACGCCAGCTCTCTAACCTGCCTCCAGCAGTGGATTAATCCGGCTGCCAGAACTCGTGAGTAGTTGCTTTTCAAAAAGTCTAAAAAATGCAGTTATTGTTGATAACTTGCTCTGCACTTCCGTTGAGGAGACCACGTCTTGGACTGCTCGGTGGAGATCAAAAAAGCAGTGTAATCACGCACCACCTGGGCCTTATATACCCGTGCGTGCCAGTGCACTGGTGTGTCTTAAAGAGGTATCCACGTCACAAGTGAGGTGGGGACATTCCCCATACATATGAAATATGTTGGGTGGAGAGATAGTCTCTGATACGATAGAGAACATTTGGTGCATTATTGCCTCCTGCGTGCGTGCTTGTGCGTGTGTGTGTGTGTGTCTCTTGGTAGTGGTGGTGCAGTGTCTCTGATGAAGGGTAAACGGTGAGGTACTGGTCAGCAGCGTGCTGCACCTACCCAGGTGCATCCTGGTGCTATTGAGATCAATAGAGCTCCAATAGCTGCAGCTCCTCACTCCTCCTCTCCTCTCCCTACACCTCCACCCTCCCTCTCCACCTCCTCTCCTTACACCTCCACCCTCCCTCTCCACCTCCTCTCTCTCCTCTCCTTACACCTCCACCCTCCCTCTCCACCTCCTCTCCTCTCCTTACACCTCCACCCTCCCTCTCCACCTCCTCTCCTCTCCTTACACCTCCACCCTCCCTCTCCACCTCCTCTCCTTACACCTCCACCCTCCCTCTCCACCTCCTCTCCTCTCCTTACACCTCCACCCTCCCTCTCCATCTCCTCTCCTCTCCTTACACCTCCACCCTCCCTCTCCATCTCCTCTCCTCTCCTTACACCTCCACCCTCCCTCTCCACCTCCTCTCCTCTCCTTACACCTCCACCCTCCCTCTCCACCTCCTCTCCTCTCCTTACACCTCCACCCTCCCTCTCCACCTCCTCTCCTCTCCTTACACCTCCACCCTCCCTCTCCACCTCCTATCCTCTCCTTACACCTCCACCCTCCCTCTCCATCTCCTCTCCTTACACCTCCACCCTCCCTCTCCACCTCCTCTTCTCTCCTTACACCTCCACCCTCCCTCTCCACCTCCTCTCCTCTCCTTACACCTCCACCCTCCCTCTCCACCTCCTCTCCTCTC
Organism: Protomyctophum parallelum; assembly: GCF_964188405.1. Taxonomy (NCBI): domain Eukaryota; kingdom Metazoa; phylum Chordata; class Actinopteri; order Myctophiformes; family Myctophidae; genus Protomyctophum; species Protomyctophum parallelum. The sequence goes on along the minus strand of NC_139702.1, from coordinate 20,031,140 downwards.
CTTACACCTCCACCCTCCCTCTCCACCTCCTCTCCTCTCCTTACACCTCCACCCTCCCTCTCCATCTCCTCTCCTTACACCTCCACCCTCCCTCTCCACCTCCTCTTCTCTCCTTACACCTCCACCCTCCCTCTCCACCTCCTCTCCTCTCCTTACACCTCCACCCTCCCTCTCCACCTCCTCTCCTCTCCTTACACCTCCACCCTCCCTCTCCACCTCCTCTCCTTACACCTCCACCCTCCCTCTCCACCTCCTCTCCTCTCCTTACACCTCCACCCTCCCTCTCCATCTCCTCTCCTCTCCTTACACCTCCACCCTCCCTCTCCATCTCCTCTCCTTACACCTCCACCCTCCCTCTCCATCTCCTCTCCTTACACCTCCACCCTCCCTCTACCACCTCCTCTCCTTACACCTCCACCCTCCCTCTCCACCTCCTCTCCTCTCCTTACACCTCCACATTCCCTCTCCACCTCCTCTCCTCTCCTTACACCTCCACCCTCCCTCTCCATCTCCTCTCCTCTCCTTACACCTCCACCCTCCCTTTCCACCTCCTCTCCTTACACCTCCATCCTCCCTCTCCATCTCCTCTCCTCTCCTTACACCTCCACCCTCCCTCTCCATCTCCTCTCCTCTCCTTACACCTCCACCCTCCCTCTCCACCTCCTCTCCTCTCCTTACACCTCCACCCTCCCTCTCCATCTCCTCTCCTCTCCTTACACCTCCACCCTCCCTCTCCATCTCCTCTCCTCTCCTTACACCTCCACCCTCCCTCTCCACCTCCTCTCCTCTCCTTACACCTCCACCCTCCCTCTCCATCTCCTCTCCTCTCCTTACACCTCCACCCTCCCTCTCCACCTCCTCTCCTTACACCTCCACCCTCCCTCTCCATCTCCTCTCCTCTCCTTATACCTCCACCCTCCCTCTCCATCTCCTCTTCTCTCCTTACACCTCCACCCTCCCTCTCCATCTCCTCTCCTCTCCTTACACAAAAATGAAAGAAAACCCTCAACCCTCACACCCATACTGCTCAGTGACACCGCATACTATAGAATAAAATAGTAAAATGATAAAAAGCTCATGGAAAACATCTGAAAAGAAAATGGCGTACAGTTTCTACTCAAGTAATGGACAAGGGGCAGCCAAACCTTATCAAATTGTCTCTCCCTGTTTCTCAGGAAATACCTTATTCTCTCAAGATGAAGTGTATTTAAATTAGCCAATGCTTAAATGCAGGAGCCTCAGTGGGGGCTCGAAAAAATGGCCGAAATGTATATAGGGTTGAAAAGGGTTGAAATGGTTAATGTATGTTTTGTAATAATATTCAATCTACAAAGTAACTGTAACTAAAGTTTTCAACTAAATGTAGTGGCGTGAAAGTGTAATATCTGGATCCGAGATGTAGTGGAATAGAAGTAAAAGTATTGCAAATTAGTGTGGTTGCCCGAATGGGCAACCAGACTCTTGTAACTGTGACACTTTATTATTATTATTATTTTTTTTTTTTCACTGGAGTAGTCTTTATTTTGACGCTTTATACCTCCCACACTGTACGCTGTACGCACTTGAGCCATATGTCAAATTGACCGGAAAAATCGGGAATCGTGTGCGTGTATTTTGTTAAGAGAAATGTTGTATAGTTTAATTGATATGAATTTATTAGTGAATTAAATTTCCCCATTGACATGAATGGGAAAAGGCAAAAATTCACATAAAAGTATTTGTTCCTCGGAGACTGTAATCACTATAGTTACAAAACTGTTAGGGATATTTCTTAATTATCACTAAAATTAATTAAAATTATAATTTTATAGGTCGGCCTCATGGTGGCGCTATAACAGCCCACTTTACCTTTTGGCTTATAACTCTTGAACCGTAGAAAATTATTTTTTCCCTGGATTCCTTGGGTCATGACGCATCTCCCCATATAGGCCACGCCCATTTCCGCCATGATAGATTTTCCGCCATTTTGAATTTTGTCCAAAACACACTTTTTGCTTTTCCTCCTACAGATTTCGTTCAAATCTCACAGAAATCGGCACACGTGATCTCTGGACCCATCCAATTAAAATTGAGCCGCAGAATTTTGAAAGTGCGTATCGTTCGGCCGTAATCGTCTTCCGAAGTTAGTAGGAGGGGCCTATATCACAAAAATGCCATAAATCATGAACGGAATGTCCAATCCATCCCAAATTTCAATCACATGTCCGGGGTGGTTCAATCAACCAAGTTCTAAAAGCAATTCCATTTTCATCCATAGGGGGCGCCGCAAATGCGAGAAATGTAACCGTGTGTCGCAAAAACATGAATTTCGGGGGTTAAATCCCCTCCGAATTACTTACGCATGATCTAAGGCGTGACTTGAAATTGTAATTGGCTGGCAATACTAGTGGGAGGGGCATATGTAAGCCACTGCGGCAACCACACTCTGCAATTTTTTAAAATTGCGAATTTTCTAGTTGGAAATACTCCAGTAAAGTACAAATACCTCAAAATGATACTGACGAACAGTACTTAAATAAATGTACTGTGTTAATTTCTACCAACACCCCTCCTCACTTATTCCCTGTTCTGCTTGCAACTCCTCTCTCCTTCTCCACCTTATTTCCCTATATTCATCCTCTCGTCTCATTCTCTCTCCTCTCCTGACTCCTCCCTTCCTCCTGCCTTGACTTTGGTTTATTTACGGTGTCTCTCTGTGGATTAACAAGACCGCAACAATCAATGGACGCTTCTCACCACTACTACACTCACAGTACACACTGTAACTGTACTGTATCTCTCCTCTCTCACTCTCTCTCTCTCTCTCTCTCTCTCTCTCTCTCTCTCTCTCTCTCTCTCTCTCTCCCTGTCTCTCTGTCTCTCTGTCTCTCTCTTTCTGCTTGTGTCAGCTGCTTTGCAAGCACTGCTAAACTTCAAGTCCTTGTAGTCTCCCCTGCTAGCACTGTAATGTTTACTTTGTATATAGTACCAAGATTTATACGGTATACTGCTGTCACTGTACGGCCAACTGCTTCACAAATACACTATCACACACGACACATACATGGTTTAAAATCTAAAGCTCGTAACACGATGCGTTGTGAGCTTATAGATCTTCTATTTCTGGCACATGACACCGCTGTACAACAAAGCATGAATCGGGCTTAAGCATAAGAAATCAACACTGGTGCATCCGGGTGGCCTCAACCACTGTTATGTAGAGGCCAGTGTTTGATACCTGGCAGCAGTGCCAGTTTGACAGATCTGTAACTCTGAGAGTTACTGCCGGCCGGGGGGCCCTAAAAAGGTGTGAGAACTACTGTTACTGTACATGGGTATTAATTAACGGTAGATTAACAATGAAGACATCGGTGATGGCGGTAGGAAGTAGACTGGCTATAAGCAGCGGATTTTGTCCACGACTTCTGCTGTTTGGTTGTGGTGACTGTTCAATGAATGTGACTCACATGTGCGCTCATCAGGGAGGCGAACTGGAGGAGATAAATAAATATGAGGAAAAAAAGTAAATCAACTCGTAATGACCACGGTGAATATTAATCACAACAAACTGCTTCTTCTTCAGCAGCTTTCTTTATGTCGAAAGCATCTCGAAGAGCTCCAGAAGTCCCCCTGGGACTAATAAAACACATACATACACAATGGAATTGACCTCTAACCTCCTATTATGGATCATAATGGCTTTTACTGATTGAATAGGCCAAGGTCCTCATCCTATCTGTCCAATCTGTGAGCCATACATCTCCATTCAGCCGTCTGTATCTGATAGAGATGATGTGAAAACCATATGTCGGCCATTGTGGTACGTTCCACATGCAACAATGGCACGGAGTGGTGCACAATGGCACCCCGAGCACCACTTCCTGTAGTGGCTAACCTGATTAGGTAAATGACAGGCTATCCCCCTCGTTTGTCATTGTTAGCACATTAGCAATCTGACCCAAACCCCATAGAGAGCCATATCCTTGCTAAGCTAATCACTGAGTGATGGTTATCTCCAGGCCAGCTCCCGTGTCAGAGGTTAGGAGATACAGGGGGGAGGAGAGGGCGAGAGAGGACAGAAGAGAGTGGGAGAGAGAGCAGGACTAGCAGAGGTATAGTATTTCTGAGGAAAGAGCTCAATGGAGCAGGAGACAGAGAGAGAGAGAGAGAGAGATAGAGAGAGAGAGAAAGAGAGAGAGAGACTTGCCAAGGGCTTACACATGGCCTGATATCGGACCACTGTAAGAGTCCTGGGGCGGAGTGTGTGTGTGTGTGTGTGTGTGTGTGTGTGTGTGTGTGTGTGTGTGTGTGTGTGTGTGTGTGTGTGTGTGTGTGTGTGTGTGTGTGTGTTTGTGTGTGTGTGTGTGTGTGTGTCTAATTTCTGTGTGTGCGTGCACTCACACACTTTAAGCTCATTGGGTGCCGTGTCAGAAATGGGACAATATTAATGTTATGATCTAGTTCAGCGCAGGGTTTCAGCTTAGTAGAGTTTCAGTTAACGAGGACAAATGCACATGCACACGTGCCACAACTCACACATACATACACACACAGTCAGTGAATAATATATAGGTCATTCGTTTCAACCTGCTGGCTGAAAGCATGCTTCCAAGAGTGCCAAATAAAACCTCCAATGCTTTGTATTCAATCCAGTTTGGCTTGCTGTACCATTTCTTTAGTGACTGGCAAACTATAGAGGCAAAATAAATTGCTTGTTATACATTACATTTGTAACATCAAATAGAATTAAATAATAACGAACTGCACAGTGGGAATTTGTCTCTGTGCAGGACTGATGCAGGAATTATGTCACAATGAAACCTATCGAGGAAGGGCTGGTAGTGTGTCCACAAGACAGTGTCCTGCTGTACTGTACTGTCTGTACTGTCCACTCCTAAAGGACCCCTGGAGGGTCCCCGGACCCCACTTTGAGAACTACTGTACTGCTATACTGTACATGGCGTGTGTCATTCCCCTTTCTGTTTCCTTACACTACAGAGAGAACCTACATATATGCTTTATTTAAAGATACAGTATTCTTTGGACCTTTCTGCTTTGATAGGACAGTGAACAAGGGAGACACTGAGACAGGAAAGACCGGGAGATGACATGCATGCAGTAAAGTGGCTCAGGTTGAACTGGGGTCAGCTGCAGGAAGGACTATAGCCATATTTATATGGTGTGCACTTGGTGAGCCACACCATACTTACTTTTATTCTTAGTGTTAGGAGGGGCGTTGGCCAATGCAGTGTAGTCTTATATATGGTCTAATCTTATATCATCACTTTCCACAGGTAACATGGCAATTTCTTCAGTGACAGATGTTTCTTCAAACACTACAAAATCAACTGCCTACAACAGTTTTTCAGTTTTAGATGTTTGGGGGAAAAACCAAAACCAAAACAAAACAAACTTCCACCCTTAAATTGATTGATTGATTGATTGATTGAAATATTTATTAACAGTTTGCAGAATTTACAGTACATTTCAAGCACAAAACTGTGAGTGGACGACCCAATTAAGAATTACACTTGTTTACAACAGGGTCCACATTGTTCAATTCATCAAAACATTTAGAGACATACAAATAGACATTTCTATGTAGCTAAAGAACAGAACAGGAATTCATCATATAGGAAGCAAAAAGGGAAAAGATACATATACAGTGAGGGGAAAGGGGGTGGGGTGGGGGGGATTCAGATCTTACAGAGGCCAGTTTCGAATTGCAGCCATCCGTAGGTGCCCTTTGAGAGCGGTTTTGAAGGAGTCAAGGGATTCACATGTCTTAATGACAATGTTGGTAGGGCGTTCCACATTTTGGTGGCATAGGAGCGAAAAGAATTTAGTCCCTTGTTTGTGCCGAATCTGGGTTGTACATGGTTTGTTGCACTCCCTCTGGTGTTGTGGGTGTGGACTTCGTTTACATTAAGGAAGTATTTAGACAGGTACATGGGTATCTTGGTGGTGTAACGAATCTTGTGGACCAGACCCATTGCAAGATGCTGTACTCTGTCGTTGACCCTAAGCCATCCCAGCCTGTCAAAGTGGGCAGGGGTGAGGTGGGTTCGGGGGGTGAGGCCAAGTAGGAGCCTGACCAGTTTGTTTTGGGAGGTCTGGAGCCTTGTTTTAAGGGCCTTTGAGGTGCTGTGGTACCAAGAGGTGGATGCATAGTCAAAGAAACCTTGTACGAGGGCTCCTGTTAAGGTCTTCAAGGTGTTTTTGCTGACCAGCCATTGCATGGTAAATTATTCAATTAATTAACAACTGTGGCATTGGCCAGGTCACAAAATGTTGTGTTTACTGCTTTGATGTTGGCTTTGATGTTAGAATTAATGATGATGATGATGATGATGATGATGATTATGTTGATGAAGGTGGTGTTTTGTTGGACTTGCAGCTGCGTTCTGGGGGGACATCGCCCTGGATGAGGAGGACCTGCGTATGTTCCAGATCGACAGGACGATAGACCTCACCCAGCACACACACACACAGACACACTCCCGACAGGGTCACACCACAGGTGAGAAGCATTATGTTGTGTTATATATAATCTGGCAAGTTTCTTATTCTTTTTCGCTACTTTTTTTCTTTTTTTTAAATTAACGTGATTGGCACTTGGTAAAGCTACTACATATATACGGTATATAAAGTATAGGTGTTTTATAGCCTACATAAATGACAATGACAACACAGGGTATTCTAGCTGTATGTGTGGGTGAATGGGAGTTCAGATTTAATGGCCTAGTGAAATGAAAATTTTGTTTTTCACATTAGAGCATATAGCCGTGGTCATCATGTGGGCATTTTCTGTGTATTTTTATATTAAAAGCCAATTTGAATTACGTTTTCCTGTGAGAAACTTGCTGTGTGATGACTTGCTTCGTTTGAATATAAATAAATAATGAATCGCATTTTTATAGCACTTTTCCAAGTGCTCAACGCGCTTTACAATGGTTCATTCATTCATACATTGGGAGGTGAAGCGGCGAACAGTCGACGCCAGCGTCCTCACTTCCCACATTCACACACCAATGGTGGCAGCGTATATCTATTCTACATCCGAGCATAGACATGGTAACACCCCGCCTGCCTCTGATCGGCCTACCGACACTGCCCGTCTAGCCCCCATGGTCTCACCAGACTGTCCTCCGAGACGCTACTCCGTGGTGGGAAATAATAAGTGCAAGAGAATGGCAGCTTGGCACGTGCGACAGTAAATTGTAAGTTTCATTTTTGTAGAAGAGGCAAACTAATATTGTTTATGTCGTCTGCTTTGATTGATTGATTGATTGAACGCGTACATTGTATGATTTGATTTGGGTGTGTTCTAAATTAAAGTGTTAGTGTTGATTATCGTGTAGCGTAATATAGTAAAACTAATACTATTATACGAAAAATGTATTAATTATTTGATAATTATACTATCAAGGGAAAAGAGACCTTTTTACAAGTTTACCCATGTATACAAATAATTTAAACGGCATAAACAATATTAGTTTGCCTCTTCTACAAAAATAAAAGTTAGTGTGCCAAGCTGTCATTCTCTTGTATTATATATCGTACTCCTCCTTGGAGGAAACTCTGGTAAGGCCGGCAGTGTCGGTAGGCCAATCAGAGGCAGGCGGGGCATTACCATATCTATGCTTGGACATAGAATAGATATACGCATGGTGGCAAGGGCCGGCGAGTGATGTGCCAAACGGATCATTTCAGTGTGTGAGCGATTCGGTTCACGCCCACGGCAATGATCCGATTAACTGAATCGATTCACGGTTCAGTGGCACTTCCGGAGTCCCTGCAGCAAGCACTGTGACTGACTGACTGTACTGTCTGTAGCACAACTCAATACAAAAAAACTGTACAACTGTGAGTGGACGACCAATAAAGCATTATACTTGTTTACAAGAGCGTCCAACTTGTTCAATTCATTATAACATTTAGAGACATACAAATATAGACTTATATATAGCCAGCCAAAAAACAGGAACTCGTCATCATAAAGGAGGTAAAAAGGGGAAAGCAAGTAGTGTAGTGTACACTTCCATTTGTATAAAAATTTGTGGTTTTATTTTTTGCACTAGTAGGCTTACTACTAACATGTAAATGTTGGATAACACACAGCCACTAAACTTAGCATACCAAGTGATCAATTGCAGCATTCGAGGCTACGCCCCAGCACTATTATTTATGTTGCATATTTGTATCTCGTTAGTCATAGCCTATTCATACTGTTGTAGTAGGCTAGCTATTCATTCAGTTTCTCAGAAGAAACGTGTCAGCTCAGCTGAGCTCCCGATCGACGATATCCGTTGTGTGTGTGTGTGTGTGTGTGTGTGTGTGTGTGTGTGTGTGTGCGCGCGTGTGCGTGCTGGGGGGTGGGGGGGCGTGACCGTGAACCGACTCATTGCAAGACGTGAGCGATTCGATTCACGCGTACGGCAATGAATCGGCTCTTATGAACGAGTCGCTCGTGACCGACACATCACTTTGAACCTCACACCGACCAACTCATTGGAGGCAATGTAGGGTTCAGTGTCTTGCCCAAGGACACTTCGACATGTGGACAGGAGGAGCCGGGATTCGAACCATACTTGGACTGCAAGTACGGTTCCTGCTGAGAACCATGGCCTCAGATTTGGAGATGCTGATCCTCATCCCAGCTGCCGTACACTCGACTGCAAACCAGCCCACAAAATGAGGTTAATACTAAGGTTCAGGTCACACAGGTGTCCCGGGAGAAGATGGGGCTGGACCTTATTATCCATAGTCCATAAGTCCTTAAAAAGTACACATGTGTTTTAGACTTGTCTAGGTGACTATATATTTTTTCCAACAGAGTACAAGTGATATCCTCGGCACATCAACTAGCTCCATGAACTAGTTGAGTTTCTTATACTCACTAAATGTTCCATGCATTTGATTAGTACAGGAACGAGGGCAGTTGGTCTAAACTCAGGACTACAGTACATCATCCATTTTCAACCTATATGTTCGTATAATTGGTCTCCATTGTCTCCTCAAGAAACACACAATGTCGCTCATAGTGACCGTTGCTTCACTGACCCATAGGGCGTCTATACGGCTTATCACCCTCTCAGTTCTTTCATACATACCCCACCCAGGGCAGATAAAGGCTGGAAGTGTGATGTTAGATGTATGCAGCATGTACAATATATACCTACAGTCGCAATAATGACAGGCACATACTGATGTCATTAAAGGCTTCTCTTCTCTTCTCTTCTCTTCTCTTCTCTTCTCTTCTCTTCTCTTCTCTTCTCTTCTCTTCTCTTCTCTTCTCTTCTCTTCTCTTCTCTTCTCTTCTCTTCTCTTCTCTTCTCTTCTCTTCTCTTCTCTTCTCTTCTCTTCTCTTCTCTTCTCTTCTCTTCTCTTCTCTTCTCTTCTCTTCTCTTCTCTTCTCTTCTCTTCTCTTCTCTTCTCTTCTCCTGTGTCAGGTGGCCTGGAGGAGGAACTTGAGGTTATCAAGAAGAGAAGTTCATTATACCTGCTGCTGGAGAGGATACGTAGATTTGGTTTTGGTATGGACACTGCACTCTTACATACACTGCATGTGCTTTACCTACACATTCACTCTCCCGACTCGTCACACACTTACACTTGGTCTCGGCCCTTATGCCACGCCTAACATGTTCATCTACTAACACACAAAGATATGGAATGCATACACGCACCATGTACCATATACTTTGTTGAATCTGCAAATAGTGTGAATAGACAATCTACGAGCTTGCAACCTGTCACAATGTGACGTGTTGTGAGCTTAGCTTACAGGTGTGTTTTTGCTATTATTATTATTATTTTTTTTTTAAATGTGCTATGTAGGGGAGCCAGTGTTGCTCAAGGACACTTTGACACTAACTCTAATGGTAGGCCTAAAGGTTTCTCTCTCTTCTGTCATAGAATATCTCCCCAGGAACGTGAGTGAGGAGGCGCTGCAGGTGGGTAAAGCTGTGAAGCCACGGGCCTCGGTGAGGAGGAGCCGTGTGCCTCGCGCTGCCACCTCCAGAGCAGAGAGGATCTGGCCTGGTGGAGTCATTCCCTACATCATCGGAGGAAACTTCACTGGTAAAGCCTCACGCATACTTTTGTTACTGTCGGGCAGAAACCTCTCTTTTTTGGGGTAAATGAATGCTATACTTTGATCATAGTTCAGCGTCACACAGCTCGAGGCACGAAGCGACGTGTTTTGAGCTTTCAATCTTTGAAACTTTTGAATTTGAATTTGACTTACTATTTTGTTTGTGTGAAGTTGGCCGACTGGCCAAGGCTCCAAAAAGACAGAAGAGTCCAAGAATGCCCTTTTAGGGTTTTTATTCACATTTCCAGTCCCGTGCAGATTATGGTAGAGTGCGGCCTCGGCAAAGACAATGACGAAAAACAAGATTTGGCCAAAATAACAGATGTACAAACATAAACACACTTGAAGACAACACTACTGAACAACACCTAAAACAAGGAGAAGCTGTAACAGGCCATACCCTTACTTTAAAAAGGGCCCTGGCAGCTCTCACTTAGGCTGTTACCTGTGTGTCAACCAAGGTCTAACTCTCCCACACATCAGCTGCAGGCTCCCTTTTATAGGAGTGAGACATACCAAGCCATATCACAGCAAATTGGCAATTCAATTAACTCACCATACATAAGCATACAAAGGCCAATAACACACCATTACTGAAGGTTTTAACATTAACTTAAACATGAAATTCCGGACGTCCATTCATACACAAACTATAGTTTTGTTTTAAATAAGATTGCTCTCGAATCAAACACCCCTCCTCCTCTGCAGCACTTGGCACCTTCCCAATCAACAGGAATGCCACTGCAGAGGGGAGAGGTGACTCACAATCACTTCAACTTCAAATCAATAAATACATTTAAAACAATCAGTATACTTCAGCAATGCATTTCAGTTACAGTATCAATAAATAGAACATACACTTTACAACTTGAACCGCCACTTCCAAGCCGGCTAATTGATAATTAATTGGAAGCAGGTGTAGTAAAGTTTATGCAATGTCCCCAATCATGGTCTGTGTATAGGGCACGGGCTGCCCCGTGACAGTTTGGTTTTGGTTTGGTTGAGATTTCCACCCAACAGAGATGGAAATAGCCGATCAACTTAAGTGTAGGCTAAACCAGCCTTAAGTTGCTGACATGCAGCACATAAACGATACAATCCTGAATCCTGGGTTCATATAACCCTTGAGAGTGACGGCCCATGTTTGTGTGTGTGAGTGTGTGTGTGTGTGTGTGTGTGTGTGTGTGTGTGTGTGTGTGTGTGTGTGTGTGTGTGTGTGTGTGTGTGTGTGTGTGTCTAGGCAGTCAGAGGGCCATGTTTAAGCAGGCTATGCGCCACTGGGAGAAGCAGACGTGTGTTACCTTCATAGAGAAGACTGACGAGGAGAGCTACATCGTCTTCACCTACAGGCCCTGCGGGTGAGTCCGTCTGCACTCTGCAGGGTGTGCGTGTGTGTGTGCATGCTTGTGTCTGTGTGTGTGTGTTTGTTTGCCTGTGTGTATATTTGTTTTGCGTTAATATAAACATTTCTTGTGTGCGTTCAGCGTTGTTTGTGTGTGCGTGCGTGTGTGCATGCATGTGTGTGTGGGGGCGCATTGTGTACAGAAGATTAGTTAGTGACCTGGTCACAGTGAGAGACGACACGGTCACTCAACAATGGCTCCACTTTCCTTCCTGCCACCCCATCCCCCTCTGAAAGTGTGTATTATGTGTGGTGTGTGTGTGTGTGTGTGTGTGTGTGTGTGTGTGTGTGTGTGTGTGTGTGTGTGTGTGTGTGTGTGTGTGTGTGTGTGTGTGTGTGTGTGTGCGCCTGCGTGCATGCGTGTCAGTGTGTATGAGTGAGTGAGCATACTGTATGTTTGTGCGTATGCAAGTGTGTACAAGCTTGTGTGTACATGCATGTTCTTGTGTATTTATGTGGAATTGCGTGTGTGTGTGTGGGGGGGGGGGATTCAGATCTACACATGAGCATATCTGTGCAAATGTGCTTGGATACATATGAGCCTGATATACATATGAGTGTGTGTGTGTGTGTGTGTGTGTGTGTGTGTGTGTGTGTGTGTGTGTGTGTGTGTGTGTGTGTGTGTGTGTGTGTGTGTGTGTGTGTGTGTGTGTGTGTGTGTGTGTGTGTGTTTGCACGTGCACATGCGTGCGTGGGCTCATAATGTGTACATACACATTACACACGCGTGTTTAAAGTACGGTCCTTTCCTCCACTGTAGGAGTGTGTTGTTGTGGAGCCTGGCAGCAGAGAGGGGTCAGAGTGTGTTTATACAGTAGTTGTACAGAGAGTAGCTCTTGTGAAACACCAGAGATCCTACTTTTGTTCTACTTGTATCTCTGACACTACTACTACTACTACTACTACAACTACTACTACTACATTCACTCTCCCGACTCGTCACACACTTACACTTGGTCTCGGCCCTTATGCCACGCCTAACATGTTCATCTACTAACACACAAAGATATGGAATGCATACACGCACCATGTACCATATACTTTGTTGAATCTGCAAATAGTGTGAATAGACAATCTACGAGCTTGCAACCTGTCACAATGTATTAGCCAGCCTGGTAGTGGTAGAGATGTAGTAATACATGTATTAGCCAGCCTGGTAGAGAAGTAGTAATACATGTATTAGCCAGCCTGGTAGAGATGTGGTAATACATGTATTAGCCAGCCTGGTAGAGATGTGGTAATAGACTCTTGATCCTGATCGTGCGTGCGTGCGTGCGTGCGTGCGTGCGTGCGTGCGTGTGTGCGTGCGTGCGTGCGTGCGTGCGTGCAGTGATATGCATGATCTCCCAGTTTATTGTGTGAGTTATAAAACTGCAGTATTATCAGAGTATGTGTGTATGTAAACAGCTTCTTGTGTTCCTAGTGGTGGCTGTAGTGAAGGACAGGAAATCCTGCATGTACTGTAGAGAGAGAGAGAGAGAGAGAGAGAGAGAGAGAGCATCATTTGAATGTGAAGTGTGTGTGTGTGTGTGTGTGTGTGTGTGTGTGTGTGTGTGTGTGTGTGTGTGTGTGTGTGTGTGTGTGTGTGTGTGTGTGTGTGTGTGTGTGTGTGTGTGTGTGTGTGTGTGTGTGTGTGGGGGGGGGGGGGCTACAAGAGCAGCAGTATTGTGGAGCTGTCATATAGTTTTCATTACACTGTTCTGCAAGATCAAGTGAGTGGCAGGAAATCCTGGAAGTGTTATTGTGTGTGTGTGTGTGTGTGTGTGTGTGTGTGTGTGTGTGTGTGTGTGTGTGTGTGTGTGTGTGTGCGTGTGTGTGTGTGTGTGTGTGTGTCTGTCTGTCTCTCTGTCTGCGTGCGTGCGTGCGTGCGTGCGTGCGTGCGTGCGTGCGTGCGTGCGTGCGTGACAGAGAGAGAGATAATGTTTGTTCTGTGTTGGATGCGTGAGTGTGCATGCATGCTATATGTCTCTACAAAACACATTTCACAATGTTTTCTATATAGTTCATTTAAAGGATGTTGTTGCTTTTTTATATATTTAATGTTACTTAGTACATTATTATGAACTTTTAACATTGGTCCGGTTGTTATGGCAATGCCCTGTCACCACCAGCTATGGGACGTAAAATCTGATCACCGTTTTGCTCGGTTACAAGCAGGATTTTCAAAACTCGGAATCCATGCAGGAGAGCTGTCCTTGTTGAATCTTCAGCCATCCAAATTGCGGATTTAATTTGTGACTTTGTAGACTATATACATGTCGGGCAGTAAACGTTTCTGGCGACATGTAGGGAGTGTGTTCTTGTGCTAATGACGTGGCCGACATAGGTTAACTTCATTAATGCTATAACAGCTAGCAGCAGAGAAAGAATTAAAGGAGAATTCTGGACTAGCCATTTTCTTACAGAATTCTGATGATAATATATGTACGAACCACTGTTAGCTTAAAGCAGGTAGGCACCCTAAACACACTGATTAGTCTACACCTGGCCTATAGGGCATGCACTGCTCCATGGATTAGTGTCAATGTAGGCCAGGTGTATATCTAAACCAGGGGTACTCAACTGGCGGACCGCGGTCCGCGACCGGACCGCGGACCACCTCTTTGCGGACCACCCAAAAAAATAATAATAATAATACTTTTTTTTTTTTCTTTTTTTTTTAAGTTAATAATATAAATAACATCAGATGGTACATTTCTCATGTGAAATTGCTGCGAAGGCCCCCAAAATGTCCCCCAAGGGCCTCCAAAATTCTGGCGCGCGCTATGCGCGCGCGCAGTGTGGCCTGCCAGGGCGTATAACTCCCGGCCTGATTTGGAGTTCCACTCCGGGCCTGCACTCTGCACCCCATTATTGGTTGGGTGGAAGGGGATCTGATTTGTATAAGCTTGGCTTGACCATACTAAACGGACATAGAGCCCCGCTCTCCGAAGGACGCGCATGGGACCGGACCTCGGTCTTATTAAAAAAAAAATTGTGGACCTTCATCATTTCTAGTTGAGGACCCCTGATCTAAACAGTTAATGGTACTCCTCAGTAATGGCTGCACCCAAGGCACCCCTCTGTGGATTCCTCTATATATAACCTATTTCTCCTCATCTGCCCCATCCCTCCCTCCCTCCCTCCCTCCTTCCCTTCCTCCCTCCCTCCTTCCCTTCCTCCCTCCCTCCCTCCCCTCCTCCCCATATATCTCCCTCTCCCTCCTCCAGGTGTTGCTCCTATGTGGGTCGTCGTGGCAACGGTCCCCAGGCCATCTCCATTGGGAAGAACTGTGACAAGTTTGGCATCGTGGTCCACGAGCTCGGCCACGTCATTGGCTTCTGGCACGAACACACACGGCCTGACCGAGATGACCACGTGTCCATCATTAGAGACAACATACAACCAGGTGAGAGCTGTGTCTCGCGCGCACACACGTACACACAATTCAATAATAGTGTCCATGTTTCCATGCACAGCAGGACACAACAAATACTTTCTATTTGAAGACTGCAGCATGTGAAGGTCGTCCATGGTCACCAGAGTCCCACACACAGGGAGTGTGAATGGGCTTTCTAATGCTGTGAAGTGACCTGTGACCTCTCTGGCTGTCTCTCACGTCTTCTTCCTGTCAAACACGAATCATTAAAACTCCCAATGCAGCACGTTTGCTCTATCGACTATGACTCACATTACTGCTGATGGTTTTCCAAAGCATACCCGTAATTATTTATTAATTGGTTTTTTTGGGGGGTGGACCATTGGATACAGTGCATTTCAGTTTGGTATGAAAATCTAGACTTGAAACTTGCTTCAGATACACTAAATATCATTGTGCAGTTATGTTATCGTTTCGCTTTCATGCATTTTAAAGCACAGATCGATTTGAAAAGTCGAGCCAAACATCATCTTTGGAGAAAGATTGGAGAAATAGCTTATATCTACCGGGGCTTCAAACGAGCACGACAGCACACCTAGCCCTGGGCCTAATCACATTAATATATCACTCCGCAGTCCGCTCCTGATTAGACCATATATTGCACAGCTGCGCTGTCCCACTCGATGAGAAACAAAATCAACAGCAGCCTGCAAGCAAGACCCACCGGAAACAATGCAACGGAAATAGCCGATCTACAAGTTCACAACACGTCGCCATCGCGACACACTGTGAGCTTGTAGATCAGTTATTTTAGGTCACACGACATGGTCACATGACGGAGCATATATTGTAATTCCTCCCACTGCACCGGGCAGGCAGGGGCCTCGTAGAGCACAGGGTCTATTTAAAGGGTTAGTTCAGATGTTTGGACTTAAAGCTTTAGGAAATACTTATAAAGTGGTAATTGATTGCCTGAGTCCCGTGGTGGGAGTTCTGCTCTGGTTTTGGCGAATGATGTAGCTCTCCCAGCTCCATCATTTCACTGCAGCGACGCTCTCGCCATATAGAACAACATTTGCTAAGTGGGACTTAGCTGAGGAGACCAAGAAGAGGTCAGAATGAACATGAATTCACAAAGAACGTAACTTTACTGGCCAAGAATGTGGCATAGCGTGATATCCTGTCAAGTTGATTCCCTGTGTGACACACGGGCGCACGCACACACACACGCCTGCACGCCCGCCCACCCGCACGCATGCACCAAACACACCCATTGAGACAAAACATTCTTGCTGCATTGCCACATCTGATCAACAATTAACACCCTTGGATAAACTGTGTGTGTGTGTGTGTGTGTGTGTGTGTGTGTGTGTGTGTGTGTGTGTGTGTGTGTGTGTGTGTGTGTGTGTGTGTGTGTGTGTGTGTGTGTGTGTGTGTGTGTGTGTTTGTGCGTGTGTGCGTGCGTGCGTGCGTGCGTGCGTGCGTGCGTGCGTGCGTGCGTGCGTGCGTGCGTGCGTGCGTGCGTGCGTGCGTGCGTGTCCAGGTCAGGAGTATAACTTCCTGAAGATGGAGCCAGGTGAGGTGAACTCTCTTGGGGAACCGTATGACTTTGACAGCATCATGCACTATGCCAGGAACACCTTCTCGCGGTAAACACGCACGCATGCATGCACGCACACACACACACACACACACACACACACACACACACACACACACACACACACACACACACACACACACACACACACACACACACACACACACACACACAACACACACACACACACACACACACACACACACAGGCACATTATTATTATGACATTTTACTCTCATCACAGAAGTTGATGGATTGTGATGATTACCCTATTGGCCTGTATATATATATTTTCTTTCCAATGGAAATATCCTAACAAACGGGGTCAATATTATGATCGGGGACTATAGACTATTTGACATTCAATGTTCTTTTTCCACAAATGGGGGTCGTCTTATAATGATGGTCTGGGATGACGCTGTGGAACACTCACTTATTAGTTATGATTCACACAGTAGAGGTGATGATACAATACAGATTACTGTACAGTACCTTATTATCCCAGTGTGGAACATCTGTCATTACTTAAGGCCAATGCATAGTCCAGATGTATCATACACAGACTGGACTCCGCTGGGCTTCCACTGGGGACTAAAATGACGTGATAACAGAGGACCTGTTTTACAGTAAAACGTATCGACGTCATGTAATGTGAGAACACAAAGGGTGTTCTGAGAAGCACTGCATTGCATTTGAGACTGTTGAAACTGCCACGCAATATCACAACAACTGGACTATGAAAAGACTGTCCGTCTCTGGTATACACATAAGTAGAGCTCTTCACGGGCCCCACAATTCTGAAAATACACGACAGGACCTGAAACCTGTCGTATCCGTGTTTTATCATGTTCACTCGTGGCCAGATCGAATCGGCCATATGTCCCATGGAACTTGGGTCTGTCTGTCTATCATTATGTGGAACACCCGAGTGGATCCGAGAAGACTGTCCTGTACAACTGTGTGACTGTGTGTGCACCTGCAACGCGCTGCACTGGTGAAAGGGAAACGCAATGAAGTGCTGTTCGACTTCTGCAATGTTTTCGTTGTTTTGGATGTATACAGATGTATTAACAGTAATAGCCATCATCAGCCCTTATCAAGACCATGCAATGATGCCAGTATGGCTATGATTTCTTACATATTGCCATTGTCTGTTGGTCACGTTGTCCGACATAAAGCTAAGTGCTTGTATAGCGCAGTTTCACATCTCTCTCTCTCATCTCTCTCTCACTGTCATCTCTTATGTCTCTCTCTCTCTGTAGAGGGATGTTTCTAGACACCATCCTTCCATCCAGGGATGAGAGCGGTATCAGACCAGCTATAGGACAAAGAACCAGGCTCAGTAAAGGAGACATTGCCCAGGCCAGGAAACTGTACAGATGTCCAGGTACTAGCATGATGTGTGTGTGTGTGTGTGTGTGTGTGTGTGTGTGTGTGTGTGTGTGTGTGTGTGTGTGTGTGTGTGCGCGCCTGCGTGCCTGCGTGCCTGCGTGCGTGCCTGCGTGCTGTCTCCTCCACCCTCTGAGGCAGACTGCACTGACGTTGAGTAATTTGTTTTTCTCGGTGACAGGGTGGTCTGCTCCCTGGATACACACGTGCGCGCACATGCAGTTCCTACCGCACAAACATACTTACACCCGCAAACTTACTGCGCCCATTCGCACGTGCATGCACACGACACACGACACACTCACACGTGCACAAACACACAGCCCATATGCACTTGCTGACATACAAACTCTTGTGCAAGACACAGAGACACAACACTAACGCCGACAGATGTCATACAAGCACGTTACGCACACATGCAAATGGTCGTGCACTGCTGGGTCCGACCGGTCCCACGTGATCTGGCTCCATTCTGATTCTACTATACTGACCCCTGTTGTTAATGATGTCACTACAGGTCATGACCCCTGTACTTAATTATGTCACTGCAGGGTCATGACCTAAAGTGCTGGCATCGGCTCATCAATCTGTCCCGTTCTCTTCATCTCTCCATTTGCCTTTGTCTCTCTCTCTGTCTCTCTGTCTCTCTCTGTCTCTCTCTGTCTCTCCGTCTCTCTCTGTCTCTCTCTGTCTCTCTCTGTCTCTCTGTCTCTCTCTGTCTCTCTCTGTCTCTCCGTCTCTCTCTGTCTCTCTCTGTCTCTCCGTCTCTCTCTCTGTCTCTCTCTGTCTCTCTCTGTCTCTCTCTGTCTCTCTCTATCTCTCTCTATCTCTCTCTCTCTCTGTCTCTCTCTGTCTCTCTCTATCTCTCTGTCTCTCTCTATCTCTCTGTCTCTCTCTGTCTCTCTCTGTCTCTCTCTGTCTCTCTCTGTCTCTCTGTCTCTCTCTGTCCTTCTCTGTCTCTCTTTCTCTCTGTCCCTCTGCATGCATACATACTGTACATACAGTACTGTACACACCCACACGCCCGGCCACACATATACACAGTTACATACACTTTGCATCACATCAGCCCAGATTCACACATTCATTCAATGTAATTGGAAAGAGAGAGACACAGAGAGAGAGAGAGAGAGAGAGAGAGAGAGAGAGAGAATGAGCGTCCCAGCTGGAGAGAGATAGAGTGCTATCCTTATAAGGTCAGGTTTTTGAGCGATACCATATTCACTGACAGATGAAGCGTGCCCCAGGGCATTTTGGGGGAAAAAACAGCATGCATGCTGGGATAGGAGGGGCACATTTGGCTAACCTCCTTCTGAGGGGGAAAGAGAGAGACACTGAGAGAATTTCACGCACACATGCAGAAACACATACTCAGACAGACACACACACACACACGCGCACACACACACACACACACGCACGCGCGCGCACACGTACACGCACACACACACACACACACACACACACACACACACACAAACAGACAATAAACAGCAAAGTCAAACAATACACAAGTAAACGAAAATAGTTACAGTACATTCACATGCATATGTTGATTTCCTCACAGAAACACAAAAGACTGCCTTACACGCGAAAATACAAAACAGTATAAACACACGCAAGCACACGCACACACACACACACACACACACACACACACACACACACACAGACACGGACACACAACTGAACTTTCAAAAGGCCAAAGACAACAGGCTTTTCCACTCATCGTGTGTGTGTGTGTGTGTGTGTGTGTGTGTGTGTGTGTGTGTGTGTGTGCATGTATGCGTACGTACGTACGTACGTGGGTCTTTGTGCGTGCGTACTTGTGCGTGCGTACGTGTGCCTGCGTGCACGTGTGCGTGTGTGGTTGTAGCATGTGGAGAGACCCTACAAGACTCCACGGGGAACTTCTCGTCCCCTGGTTACCCCAACGGGTATCCCTCCTACACTCACTGTGTCTGGAGGGTGTCTGTTACTCCAGGAGAGAAGGTACGCACGCACGCACGCACGCACACACACACACACACACACACACACACACACACACACACACACACACACACACACAGATAGTTCTGAGAGCGATTGCAAACTAAGTAGAGGTTTGTGTTTGTCCAGATTGTTCTTAACTTCACCACCATGGACCTGTATAAGAGCAGTCTCTGCTGGTACGACTACATGGAGGTGAGAGACGGCTACTGGAGGAAGGCTCCTCTACTAGGTGAGATGATACACCTCATACACTTTATCTCTCCTGTGGTACATACCATATCAATACAGCATGGACTTGAAGGACTTGAAGGCAGCAACACATCACTCTTCCATGGGCTACACCGTAAGGCTATGAAGCAATATAGCACTGGGCATAACGGGCAACGGATAAGGGATCTCAATGGCATGTGGCACGGTGATTGGTTTAATTATTGTAACGCCCAAACCACACCTATGCATAATGTAACAGGTAACGGTGGTGTTTTAGGGATTTAGACAGGTAACCAAAGTACCAATTTTAGTGGGAGAAGACCCCTTCCCGTACTAAATCCCCAAAGAGTGTATTTAGAACGAAAATGGAGCCCTTAATCTCATCAAATGGTGGTCCATGGCTCAAATGGCCAATACATAATGGACCTTGATAATGTTGATTTGGATATGTTTAGGGGTTTGGAACTTTGTTTTGGAGTTTTGCCTGATTTATTTACGCACCGGAAAAGAACCTTTGGTTCTTAGCTTGCTATTTATCTGCAATACTGAAATCTTCAGCCATTTTCAATACTGTCTTAAAATGTTAATTTCCCAGTAATACAAACGTGTGTGTGTGTGTGTGTGTGTGTGTGTGTGTGTGTGTGTGTGTGTGTGTGTGTGTGTGTGTGTGTGTGTGGCGTGCGTGCGTGTTCCAGGTCGGTTCTGTGGTGACAAGGTTCCAGAGGTTCTAGTGTCCACTGACAGCAGGATGTGGATAGAGTTTCGCAGCAGCAGTAACTGGGTGGGGAAGGGCTTCGCTGCTGTTTATGAAGGTACCGCCACGCTGAAAACACACTTTACAAAATAATAACAAAGGTGGCCCTCAAGGCCCTGGCGCTTCACCAAATCAAAAGGCCCCTACTGATTCAGCCAATTAATTAATTAACATGCATGCGTTTAGCGCATATCCACTTCTGCCTGCGCTGCCCGCTGACACACAAGACACAGTAGGAACTGCCGCACTGGGCACAGCCTTTCCAACTTCAGTCTCTGCTAAACTGCAATTTTCCCGAAAAATAATTAGCCTATATCTACAAGCTCCATTATCAGGCAGCAGCATATTTTGTCTAAATTGTCTTTGTGGCCAACAAATGTAGCTACATTTGCAAACAGTGCTGTTGACCATGTGTGCACCAACAGACAATGCCAATATGCTATATTAATATTAGAACGTTTTAAAGACAGATTAATTATTGACGACAATGCAACCTGTGGGTGCATTGTCGTCACTGAAAACATTCATAATAGCAATTAAATTAATTTGTGTGTGTGACGAGTGCTGGAATCGTGAAATGGAGGATGTAAGAACACACTTTTGTTGCATTAGAGCAGGGTAAATATGAAGTTTTGCGCCAAGGTCTTGTTTATATTCCTCTTTACATAGGCTGTATGTTATTGTCGCAACAACACACGTTGGTCGGTCTGAGTGAGGGGGGCCTTCCTGAGCAAGGGGGCTTCTGACGGCGTCGCTTACTCGCCTCCCCTCTGTCAGAGGAGGAAGCGACGCGCAGCCGTCGGGAACCCCCCCAAACAGACTGCCCCCCACCCCTCCCGAAAACTGCTACAGAAACTGTCAGACGAGAAGACCAAAAACACTAGCGGGGGTTCTTATGTTGCGTTATATTTTTCGAAAGAAGCAACAGCTGTACCTATAGTCTCGTACCAGGCCCTGCAAGCTTCGGGCCCTGGCGCTTAAGCTCCACCTAGTTCCATTGTTAGTCCGGCTCTGGCTGGGGGCGTGTTCTCTCCTCCGTGTCATCAGTGCCCATACCATGGTACTGATACTGGTTGCGCCTGATGGAAGGTAAAGGAACTGGTTGGAATAACGTGTTCCTTCCACGCGCTACGTCCAACCGGGGAACCTCCTGTCAGGTGATAAGAAGCGGCTTGGACTCCTCATGCATAGAAGGGAGCATGAGGTCAGTCCGTTGCTCTCCCTAGCTTAGAAAAATTGACACAGGGTAAAAGAAAAAAGGGTTGGTAAAATCGTAGGATAAAACATTTGAAAAAAAAGAAAAGAAAAACGAATAACAATGTCCTCTCTGAGAAAACTCCCAAACTACTTGACCGCTATGCAAGCAGTCTTGGCGCAAGCACGATGCACACACAGACACACTCACTCGCTCACACCTGCATGCACACATGCATAAAATTAATGTAAAATTAAATTGAAACCAATTTTTTCTTTGATTTTCCTCTATATCTTCTGCTCCCCCCCTTGTCTCTCTATTCTCCGTCCCCAGCCATCTGTGGAGGTGACATTAACAAGGACTCGGGTCAGATTCAGTCCCCTAACTACCCAGACGACTACAGGCCATCTAAGGAGTGTGTTTGGCGGGTCAGCGTGGCGGACGGCTACAATGTCGGACTCAGCTTCCAGGCTTTTGAGGTGATCCCCCCCCCCCCCCCACACACACACACACACACACAGACAGACAGATGTCCCTCGTCTCTGTCCCGACTGTCCGTCTCTCTCTCTCGATCTCTTTTACTTGTCTGTGGGTTTGTGTCTCTGTTCTCTTACTAGCCCAGTCACAATGTGGTTAGGAATCTCTGGATCCCATTTCATGCTTGTATAGCTGATTCTAGAAAAGTTATAAAAGTGTGTGTGTGTGTGTGTGTGTGTGTGTGTGTGTGTGTGTGTGTGTGTGTGTGTGTGTGTGTGTGTGTGTGTGTGTGTGTGTGTGTGTGTGTGTGTGTGTGCGTGTGCATGTGCGTGCGCGTGCGTGCGTGCGTGCGTGCGTGCAGATCGAGAGACACGACAGCTGTGCGTACGACTACCTTGAGGTTCGGAATGGCCCTCTGGAGACAAGCCCTCTGATTGGTCGATTCTGTGGTTATGACAAACCAGAGGACGTGCGCTCCACCTCCAACACACTGTGGCTGAAGTTTGTGTCCGACGGCACCGTCAACAAGGCTGGCTTCGCTGCCAACTTCTTTAAAGGTCTGTTAAAAGTCAAATCACGTTTAGTCCTGAGACCAGATTCTACTAAATGACTTCTAAATCATGACAGTTTTCTGATAAACCCATGTTTCTATGTCAGATTGTCAGTGGTTCTCAAACTATTCCATGTCAAGGACATCAGAAATTATACGAAATTGGCCGCCGACCCCCATCTGAAAATATGTTGTTCCAGGGACCCCCATCTGAAAATATGTTGTTCCACCCATCTGAAAATATGTTGCTCCAATGACCCCCATCTGAAAATATGTTGTTCCAGGGACCCCAGAAGCAAAGATTTGACTTTCAGAATATACCAGTATATTCAAAGATTTGTGCCACAAGATCTGCTATTTTTCAATAGCTAAACTTAAGTATACTGTAACATAATGCTTAAAACACCAAAAGTGGTTCCCGTCCTGAATCGGTTATGTTATGGCTGGTTCTGGGGCCATAACGAAGAAGGTGAAACCACACCGGAGGACAACTTGTGAAGAGATAAGTATTTCAAGCAATTAAATTAAAGTTTCCAACTTAAATTGGCAGGGAAACATGCTGCCCAAAACGTATAACCAAAACAAACAAATGAACAAAGTTTCTCTCCTGCGGCCACCCCTGCAGCCTGTGGAGAAATGCAGACCTTAAGTGCTGAGAGAGCAGGTCTCTTAAATAGTGTTTGGGAAGACAATGGCCAGGTGTCTCCCCTTCCACTCATCATCTCTGGCTCCGCCCTCCAATCCAGCACTGCAATGGACTTGTTAAAGGCACAGCCACACACACACAGAAGTGACAGAACCACATAGTAGATTTAAAGTCCCAGGGGGCCGTCACAGTTAAAACACATTGTATTAGTCAGCGTGGCTACCACCAGCGATGGAAAAAGCACTCGCATTTTTACTTAAGTAGAAATACAAGGAAGTAGAAGGAATTGAAAATGTACTGTAGTAGAAGCTTGGCTACTCATGCTGAATTTACTACTCCTCATGTTTCACAAGTTTTCATATGTATGTAATGTAGGCCTACTGTATACAAATCTTTTGAAAATAGCAGATCTACAAGCTCACATTGCATCGCACCGCAAGTTCGCAACGCATTTGTGAGCTTGTATTTTCAAATGGCTCAAATCTATATAGGGCTTGTATATTAATTGTGTTTATTGCTTGGATCCGTGAAACACAAATATTATACATATTATATAAGTTCCTATTTATTGGCATCACAATGAAAACTACATTCCTTTTTCTTTTACATAATATCTTTTATTGAGTGAATTAACACCAACAAATATAAATAATGCTGTGTGATGGTATTGGTACACTCTGGTGTGTGTGTGTTCAACATGTGTGTTCTCATGTGTGTTTAATAGAGGAAGATGAGTGTTCCAAGCCAGACAATGGAGGCTGTGAACAGAGGTGTGTGAACACGCTGGGCAGCTTTAAGTGTGCCTGTGACCCTGGCTATGAACTGGCCCCGGATAAGAAGAGCTGTGAAGGTACAGTAAATGTGTATGTGTATGTGTATGTGTGTGTGTGTGTGTGTGTGTGTGTGTGTGTGTGTGTGTGTGCGTGCGTGTACACGCTTCTGTGCACAATAGAATATGTGTGGAATGTGGAGTAATTACTAACTACCGGAAGCATAGTGAGAGCATGTGTGCGTGTGTGCGTGTGACGTGTGTGCGTACGTATTTAGGATATGAGTCTAACTCTTCCAAAAAAGAAAGATATCAAAGCTTTTGGCATCAACAGGAAAAAAAATAACCTGCTTCCCACAGAAAGCCACACAAACACATTGTTAACACACTGTAATGAGCCCCCAAAACACTGACTAACAACAACATCACAGGAAGAGAGGAACGGAATGAGGAGAGATGGAAAGATAGGAGGGTGAGAGACAGGTAAAGAAATCATTCTATCTGTCTCTCTCTGTCTCTCTCTCTCTCTCTCTCTCTCTCTCTCTCTCTCTCTCTCTCTCTCTCTCTCTCTCTCTTGCCTATATGCTGTCGGTCTCACTCACAGGGAATGAGAGACTGGCCTGCTATTCCCACGATGAGAGAGAGAGAGAGATGGTGCTTTTCTATGCACTACGTGCCTACTCAAAGCGCGTACAATGGTTCATTCATTCATACATTGGGAGGTGAAGCGGCGAACAGTCGACGCCAGCGTCCTCACTTCCCACATTCACACACCAATGGTGGCGAGCTTACACCGACCGACTCATTGGAGGCAATGTAGGGTTCAGTGTCTTGCCCAAGGACACTTTGACATGTGGACAGGAAGAGCCGGGATTCGAACCGCCGACCCATGGATCATTGGATGATTGGATGATTGGATGACCTGCTCTACCTCCTGAGCCGCAGGCCGCCCCGAAGCACCAAAGAGATAACAATTTAGAGCAACAAAGAGATAATCTGTTTTAAAAGAGTATGTGGATGTGATTATTCCTTTCCAAACAGTAATTAACTTGTGCACCACTGTGTGTGTGTGTGTGTGTGTGTGTGTGTGTGTGTGTGTGTGTGTGTGTGTGTGTGTGTGTGTGTGTGTGTGTGTGCGTGCGTGCGTGCGTGCGTGCGTGCGTGCGTGCGTGCGTGCGTGCGTGCGTGCGTGCGTGCGTGCGTGCGTGCGTGCGTGTGTTGTGTTCCAGCCGCGTGTGGAGGTCTACTGTCTAAGCTAAATGGGACCATCAGTACTCCAGGCTGGCCAAAGGAGTATCCCCCCAACAAGAACTGCGTGTGGCAAGTCGTGGCTCCCATGCAGTACCGCATCTCCATGCAGTTTGAGGCCTTCGAACTGGAAGGAAATGAGGTGTGTGTGTGTGTGTGTCTGTGTCTCTGTGTGCAATACAAATTTGGCAGAATCAATAACTTGTACACTCACCTCGAACAAATATATATTATTCATTATTCATTTGCGTTCAATATCTGTTACAATAATCTATTCACTAGTAAGAGACCACACCAACTGCTGAAGTTAGTGAGATGTAGGTTTATTGGTGAGGAGCCTGAGGAGGGGGCGAGACTCAGGGTGGGGGTGTAGTCGACCGCCGTGCTCTGCCCGGGAGCGGTCGGTCGCCACGGCTCGTTGAACACAACTTCATTTATGCAATGAAAATGAAATAGATCCGGCCTGGAAAACCAGAGACAAATATGTTGCAGCCTTAGGCGTGTGTCCACGAAGCCTTTTTTTTCCTGGCTGAAAACGACAAAGCACTCGCCACAAAAACGCTTCCAAGTGCTTAAGTTGAAAATATTTGTACTCAAGTTTCAAGCAGCAGATATAAACAACAAACGTTGAGTGCACCAGCGCAAAATAAAGGCCCTGTGCCTCACCACGCCACACTGCTGGTGTTTCCACAAATGCGGCGCTCCCATTTAAACAATTCAAAACATACGCTGCTCTCAGGACAAAATTCAAGTGAACAAAATGAAATTCGATGCACAATCCTATAGTAGAATTAGTTTGCTGTTGCTGTGTGTGGATTTACTGAGCTACAACATAAAACACAGATAATATAGTATGTCTCACTTGTTTTACTATGCTTAACAAACACTGTGTGTGTGTGTGTGTGTGTGTGTGTGTGTGTGTGTGTGTGTGTGTGTGTGTGCGTGCGTGCGTGCGTGCGTGCGTGCGTGCGTGCGTGCGTGCGTGCATGCGTGCGTGTCTAGGTGTGTAAGTACGACTACGTGGAGATGCGTAGCGGCCTGTCTTCGGACTCCAAGCTGCATGGCAAATACTGTGGCAGTGAGGTCCCTGAGGTCATAACCTCTCAGTTCAACAACATGAGGATCGAGTTCAAATCTGACAACACCGTGTCCAAGAAGGGATTTAAGGCACACTTCTTCTCAGGTAAACACATTCTCGTGTGTGTTACGTGCGTGCGTGCGTGCGTGTGTGTTGTGTTGTTGTTTCCAGCTCTCTAGATCCCTTGCAGCTTGTCATCAAAACTCAAGCATCCTTTATCCAAACACAAAAAGATGGATGGTGTCACTTACTGGAGGAAAAGAAACAGAGTTCTCCATAACATTTGTAATAAAAACTAAAAAGCTTGATGAAAGCTTGATGAACTTAACCTGCCCATGGCCATCTGGCTTCCACAGATAAAGCAAGCACAGGAATCCATCATCTTTTCCTCACTCTCCTTTGTAAACTTGCTCGTCCTTGAGGCTAGGCTCACCTTATTTGTGGCATCACGCAAAACGGGTCTATACACAGAGAGCTTTATGTATCTGCCTGTCTGCCTGTCTGTGTTTCCTGGTCTACCCTGTCCCTGGTGCTCTCTCTCTCTCTCAGACAGGTTGCCACCCTGCAGAGAGCGTGTCTTTGTGTTTGAGTCGTGCCAGGACATAAAGCGCGGCCGGGCGCTCACTCGCACCCGCGGCAACAAGCTGGCGACCTCTGGAAAGGTCGTAGGTAACATGACCTTGAATCTGGCAACCCACCCCCCTCGATTGGCACTAACACGTGACCAGAGGAGAAATGGGTATGGATGGGTCCTGTTTTAGGTCATGTGTGTGCGTATTGACAGGTGTTACATCCATTCTCTTCCCTCTGGGAAACAAAGGGGCAACAAGGGTTACCCCTTTCAACCAAAAAAAAAGACAACAAATTTGACCTTCACTTTGCCATTGCAGGGATGAATTTGTTGCGGCTCGCACAGACCGAGAGTCGGACTTCCCTTTGCTTTGTTTTCCTATCCCAACCTCTTAAAGGGAAATGACAAAACAAAAGGGCAACCTCCTTGTGCCATGTTGGCTATAGCTAGCTGACATGACATCAGTCAGAGAGAGTAGAGCTGTCTACTGACGACACAGCTGTAATATAACATACTAATACCTGAATGAAACCAAAAGGATGGAACCTGCTAAATGTGAGGATTCCACCTATCATTCCTCCGCCAAGCGGACGTGCTTTTCTGCCAGTGTAAGCTTGCCTAATTGTTAGCTCAGTGGAGTTACACTTTTCAAGTGCTATTTCAAGTGTTTGGGTTTAGGTTTAGGGTCAGGAGGTAAACGTTAGCGTTGCGTTTGGTTACGGTTAAGCACTTAGTGGTGAGAGTTAAGGTTTAGGGGTCAGGGAAAGGGTATGGTGAGACCAAGCTGTACACGTCGCCCTAGCCTAGCACACACTAACGAGATTCACACTGTGATCATTGTAGACAAATTAGTGGCTTTGTTCGGGTCAAAGACACACACCCGGGCACACGTGCACGCACACGCACACACACACACACACACACACACACACACACACACACACACACACACACACACACACACACACACAGTAGTGTGTGGGAGGCCAGAGGGACCTCCCTGATGGAGCTGGATGTTGGCCAAACAACATCTATCCCCGCACACTACTGGCATCTACAACTGAAACACACACACACACACACACACACACACACACACACACACACACACACACACACGTCAGGCCAAAGAGAGAACACAGAGAACAGAAACTGAGAGAGATGCTGAAAAGAGAGAGAGAGAGAGAGAGAGTCAGAGGAGGGATTGGATTTAGTGGTTTCATTAAAAGCAGATCTACTTTGATTCTGGAGGTGAACTGAGGCATCTGTCTAATCTCTCTCTCTCACAAACGCGCGCGCGCACACACACACACACACACACACACACACACACACACACATTGCAGATTTAGATCTGAGAAACAAAACAATTCATTCATCTCAGGTGACGACGATAAAGATCATAAAAGTAGCCGGCCCGCACAGACACATTTTCTGGGCCACTTCCTTCCTGGCCTGGGATTAACATCCTACCAGCCACACCACTGTCCAAACTGACCTGGAATTAACATCCTACCAGCCACACCACTGTCCATGCTGGCCTGGGATTAACATCCTACCAGCCACACCACTGTCCATGCTGACCTGGGATCCCAGGCCACACCACTGTCCACATTGAGTGAAGGCAGTGGTGGAAAAAGTACTCAAATCTTTCACGGAACTTAGATTTACTCTGTTTCAAGTAGTCCCGTATTCAAAATGTACTCACGCAAAAGTACAAAAGTATCGGCATCCAAGTGTACTTAAAGTACTAAAAGTAAAAGTACTCATATCGCAAGTTCAAAATGTGTATACACAATCTTTTGAAAATAGCCGAAATGTATAGGGCTGAAGTGGTTAATGTATGTTTTCTAATCAAAATGAAAGTAACTCCAAAGTAACTAGTAAGAACAGTTTTCAAATTGTTGCAGGGGAGTAAAGGTAATTATTTTGTCTCTGAGATGTAGTGGAGTAGAAGTAAATGTACTGGAAATTGGAAGTACAGTACTTACAGTAAGTAAATGTACAGAGTTGCTTTCCACCATTGCCACCAGCAAACTACCATCCACGTCCAGTGGCAGACCCAGACGGAAGCAGCCTCCCATCTCTGTGGTCTCCCAACCTCCTCCTCCTCCACCCATAATATACTGGTCAGCTCCACCACCACACCACCTGGCCTGGCTGAGAACAGAACAGACAACAATGTTCATTTAACTCCAGACTGTAAATAATGAGTGTGTAGGTAGAGAAACACTGAAGAAAATGTGTGTGCATGTGCATGTGTGTGTGTGTGTGTGTGTGTGTGTGTGTGTGTGTGTGTGTGTGTGTGTGTGTGTGTGTGTGTGTGTGTGTGTGTGTGTGTGTGTGTGTGTGACTCTGACCATAAAGTAGCCGAAACCATAAGCTACTGTGTCATATAAACATGCCTGCCATGCACACGCACACGCACACGCACACACACACACACACACACACACACACACACACACACACACACACACACACACACACACACACACACACACACACACACACAGAGCATAATATAGTGTGTCTATATGTGTTGTGTGTTTAACACATACACACACAAACATGGGTGAATAGCTACCTCTGTAGTTGTGCAGGTCTCCTCCAAATGCCTTTTAACTCAACTCATCCATTACCTTAGCCTGTTACTATAATCCGCTAAGTAGGGTTGTCATAATCATAATGTGACGAATAATTTATGTGACAAATCGATTCATTTTCACACTTATGATTGATTTATTTTCGATTAAATAAAAATTTGATATATATTTTTTTTATTGAACATCAGGACATAAAAACATTACGTTAACTCACACTGATAATTCTGTACCTTATCAAAGTGGTAAAGGTAAGAGTAAGACTACACCGTAACATAACAAAGTGGCTCCCAGCAGGGGCCGTGAGGTTGTGTCTGTTTGGAGATCCAACGTTTGAACATTTCACAAAACCCTAGCTAACTCCCACATGTAACACCAGCTAACTCCCACATGTAACACCAGCTAACTCCCACATGTAACACCAGCTAACTCCCACATGTAACACCAGCTAACTCCCACATGTAACACCAGTAAGACACCTGAAGGCGAGAAGCAACCTCGTCCTTGAAACAACAGGTCTGGGAATGACTAAAATGTATGCTAGTATTATTAGTAAGGCCCAGGCAGGGCCTCGGGCCAGTAGGGCCCAGGTAGGGCCGGGCCTTCATTTTCGGGCCTGTTGAGAACTCTAGTTTCCGCCAGCTGCCGGGCGCCACTGCACTAATAACTTTGGGGCTGGCCCGAAGAGGGAGGACTGGAATATGGATATGGAATGTCAGAACAGGTCAGCTTGAGGTTTGAGATGTAGAGTTGCTGGCCGACTCCATATATGCAGATCTAGGTGATGATCCAGTCTTCTCCATGTCCAGGGTTTGATGAAGTCAGTGTGTCAGTGGAGTGTGTCACGAGGCATGACAGACTGTCGGCCATATATGGAGCGTGTCACAGGCGTGACGGACTGACTGACTGACTGACTGACAGGTTTTCCGGTTTTCGCCGCTGCCTCAACTAACCTGTTTTTTTCAGTCTGCCATTCTCCCTGAAGTATGGGAACAGTCATACTGTACCATTTTGCCCTCCTTTACTCTGTCACTCTAATCCTGCTTTGTGAAGGGTAATGGGGCGTAACGTGTATATGATAAAGATGTTAGTGTGATAGATAAGAGTTCTCATTTAACTCTTTGGGGTGTAAAATGGACCCCTCCATCCAGAGGAGGGTAAAGAGTGACCACTTTCTACCTTCACTTTTGGATGAACATCACAGCCTGACATTTGGACTATACCCCTCCCTCCCTCTCTCTCTTTCCCCCTCTCTCTCTCTATCTGTCTCTCTGTCTCTCTCTCTCAGATAAGGATGAATGCAGTAAGGACAACGGGGGCTGCCAGCACGAGTGCATCAACACCGTGGGCTCGTACGTGTGCCAGTGTCGGCACGGCTTCGTGCTGCACGAGAACAAGCACGACTGCAAGGAAGGTGGGTCCCATCACTCGCATGTGTCGCACGTGCACCGGCACAGGCACGGGCCGGGCGTGCACAGCCACAGGCTGATGCACAGGCACAGGCACGGACCCGTGCACGAAGACGCTGCCCACCACTCACAATATGGTCTGTACTCTGTGAACCAGGGTCCGCAGGACAACAGACTCACGCTCTCTATATAGGGACAGTTGAAGAGAGAGAGAGAGAGACATAGGTAGACAGAGAGAGAGAGGGATAAAGACATATGTAGACAGAGAGGCAGAGAGGAGTCTGTGAAAGACTATAAAAATAATCACTTCAGTTTGTTGCCATCATCTGTGTTGAAATGATCCTCTGAATTAAAAACATGATGAGATTTCTTAATAATGAAAGATTGTTTCCAGTTGACACGCTATGGGAAGTTATATAGAGCCACACGTTAGAAAGCTTTGGCACATTTCACTAATATGCAGGCAAGCCGTTACTGAGAATGAACACACATTGCTGGCACACAGACAACTGGCATGAACAGGACAGGAGTGCATGCATGCATGCCCGCGCACATACACATACACATACACATACACATACACATACACATACACATACACATACACATACACATACACATACACATACACACACACACACACACACACACACACACACACACACACACACACACACACACACACACACACACACACGCAATTACGCAACTGTCAGATTGAGATATTATGCACCACACTTTGAAGTTGAACTTTTGAAACACAATTTACACTCACACACAAACACACACACACACACACACACACACACACACAGTCCCCCTCCGATGCCCATAAAGTGACTCCAATTTCAAACATCTGCTGGCTTGAAAGCGATGCGTGTAGCCCTGTCTTCCTGTGTGTAATGTGTCTATCAGCACAGGCTGACCCACTAACCTCCCACGGTCCAACACGCTCTCTATTCCCATCATCCAGCCTGCCTCTCTCTCTCTGCATGCGTGTGTGTGGGCATGGATGTGTGTACATGCGTGTGAGAGAATCAGCCATATGGGTTGTGTATTTGGAGAGCATGACATGCGCTGAGGCACACTGTTTTGATGTTATGGTCATATATCAGTGAGAGAGCACTCAAAAGCAGGGGCAGAAATCGTGGCGCTACATCAGAGAGAGAGAGAGAGAGAGAGAGAGAGAGAGAGAGAGAGAGAGAGAGAGAGAGAGAGAGAGAGAGAGATATATACATTACTTTGTTGAGGAGTTTGGTAAAGATGTCCACTGTTGAATGTACCATTGTAAAACTACTATAAAACACATAATAACATGCATGCGAAAACATGTTTGCTTCTGTTTTCTATAGAAACTCTATAGACAGTCGAGTTGACACTCTGTGAAGATTGCTGTGAAATCTACAGCAATCTCAGTGAGTTGAGGGACTACACGTTAAAGCACCATTCACACTATAATGATAACTATAGGCTATCGTTCACCATTGTATTTCTTTTACAGTCGTGTGAACTCTGCCATTCACGTGACTTTATAGAACTATATTTTTTATAGTTATAGTGCTCAGTGTGAATGGCCCTTAAGAGTATGTGATTGTGTGTATACATGGGCTCAGATGACAATAGGAATTGTGTGAACTCTGCTCTTTGTACTGGCCATATTGTCTTACTACATTTACCTCACAGAGGAGTTTGTTGATTATGTGTCTGTCCCTTTTGTGATTGTTTTTTCATACGTTTAAATGTTTTCAAAAGACCAACAATGTGAAATGTTCAAACTTTCTCAGTATTGTGACTATGGATCGGTCTGTCAAACTGTGAATAAAAACACACACTTGGGAATGTATTTGTGTCCCGCGCATGCCTCACACCACACGCATGCACTCATGCACATGCGTACACACACACGCACACACCACAACTTTATCCTAAGACACACAGTTCCTCTGTGGGTTTGTTTTGTTGTCCATATAAATGTGCAGTAAATATGTACATTGCTTCAGAGTGGGCAAGAACGGTTCGTTTTCTAAATACTATTTAGAAATGGGTATTATAAAACTTAGAAATGGCCCTGTGTATATACAGTACACCTCCAGGCGACGAGAGGCTGCGTTGCGGCGCCACTTGTGCCCGAAAGAGAGGCCTCTCTCCTTGACACTCGATGGTCCATGTCATGGGTGTTTTTTCGATGGTCCATGTCATGGGTGTTTTTTCGATGGTCCATGTCATGATGGTCCATGTCATGGGTGTTTTTTCGATGGTCCATGTCATGATGGTCCATGTCATGGGTGTTTTTTCGAT
>NC_139702.1:19987513-19990013 GCF_964188405.1 Protomyctophum parallelum | reverse complement strand
GCTGGGGGTGACGTATATTAGCAGCGACATTGCCTTCATGTAGTTTCAAGGCTGCCACATTAATTCCATTTTCTCCAGAAACTGGCTGTATCAAATATGAATGGACATCATTAACGACGCACAGCCACTCCCCTGACAGAAAGGCCGGGGTGGTCGTTTATTTTTCAAACACAGTTCTTATATGAAGCTACCTAAAATCGCCCTATGGGGATTACAATGCAAATAAAAAATACATGAACCTGTGTATTGGCGCCCTCTACTGAAAGTGATGTCAGACTTCGGTGCTCTATAGGCCCTCCATCCCTCACTCACTCACTCACTCCATCAATTTCACATTGTTGAAAATGCAGAGGTTGTAGTCATTGAACCACGTAACACCACGGTCGTACAATGAAATCTCACTCCAAGGTTTTCTGAAAAGTTACTTGGCAGCCCTGTAATAGTGAACCAAAGCTGCTGTACAAATCCCAACAGTGTTTTACTCTCTACCTTTGTGCCTCTCTCCCCCAATCCTCCAGACCTTTAATGAATTTGAGATTGAACAGCACCAGGAGTGTGCGTACGACCACTTGGAGGCCTTCGACGGGGACAGTGACACGGCGGCCATCTTGAGTCGTCTGTGCGGCAGTAAGATTCCCGAGCCGCTGGTCTCCACGGGCAACAAGATGTACCTGCGCTTCATCTCCGACGCATCCGTGCAGAGGAAAGGATTTCAGGCCACACACTCCACCGGTATGGATGATAGAAAGGATGGATTGATAGTAGGAGTAGGAACAGTGAGTGAATGAATGATTGAATTAAGATTTTAAGAGCTTTTGAAGAACTGTGCTAAAGTAAAGTAACATAAGTAAAGGCAAGGCAAGGTATTCTCAGTTATGGTGCATGTTAGTCTCTACTTTGTTCAGAGCACTAGCACCCTCTAATGGTGGACATTTACATTGTGGTCAGGGTCAGTACAAACTCCAATTTGATGACACAGGATAACCAGAGGAGCTGGGTGTATCTTCCTTCAAAACAACAAAAACACAAACATGGTGGTGCATCTTCCTTCAAAATAAAAGTAGGCCTAATAATTGGCAATGCATCCGCTTTCAAAATAGCATAACAGCAACAAAAAAAAGCATAATCGATGGTGCACCCGCAGAACAGATTTCACATTCGGCCGTTCGGCTACCGTAGAGGCGTAGACCACAGTCGACCAACATGAAATGGTGCATGGTGCAAATCCATAGTGCTCTGGTCAAAGTCGCTGAGGTGCAGGAGGATCAGATCCAATACCGAGGAGACATCATCAGCCCGAGAAAACGGTTCGAGAACGTCGAGACGGCAGAGAGGCTCTCAACCCTTCTGTTCCCCCCCTCTTGTCTCCTTCCCTCTCGCCTCCTCTCTCGGCAGAGTGCGGAGGTCGGCTGAAGGCGGAGGCGCGCCAGAAGAACCTGTACTCTCACTCCCAGTTCGGGGACAACAACTACCCGGGCCACACGGACTGCGAGTGGCTGGTGACGGCCGAGCAGGGCTACGGCATCGAGCTCATCTTCACCACCTTCGAGGTGGAGGAGGAGGCTGACTGTGGCTACGACTACATCGAGCTGTACGACGGCTACGAGCCCAACGCACATCGCCTGGGTCGATTCTGCGGCTCCGGGGTGAGGCTGCAGCCGAGGCCATGCACCGTCCACGTGTCATGGCAGTCATGTGTATACCTCAAGATTTAGATAGATAAAGAGACTATTTATTTTTTGTTTTTTTTGGTTTAAGTCATGAAAATGTTTTTTGGGAATGTTTTTTGAAAATCTTTTGAATTAATAATAATTCAAAACAAAATGTAGGAAACAAAAAAATAAAAGGCCCCAAAAAGTGTTCATCTTAAAGGAGAATTCCTGATTAGCTGGATTTTTACCTTAATTTGATGTTATTATATTCTAGTACGCGGGATACAGGTGAAAAATATCTAAACTTCATCCATCCCGAGCCCACCGTAGCTGTGTGAGTGTGCATGGGGTTTTTTTTGGTAAATGTTGATCGCTCGAAAATTACGTTTTTTGTTTTGCTCATAATGTCGCATAACTCTCCGCAGTGTTTTATCCCAAATGGGCCGCCGTAGTAGGAGTTATGAAAATCTTCACCTGTACCTGTTCTATGATATATTAACATCAGATTACGGTAAGAAAACGGGTAGTCTGGAATTCTCTTTTAATTTAATACCTGTACTTAGCAATATTGAGGTTGTTAAAACACTCACCTATAGAAAATACTAATCATAATAATTGTATTTATATAGCACTGAAGAAGAAAATTATAAAATAAAATTTAACTGAAATTAAAATTAAAAGGGGATTTAAAAGAAGATACATAAATATTGAACCTGCGCCTATACTCCATGGAGACACACTGCTGTAGGATCAGACCCAGACAGCTTTCACATGTCTACCAGAAAAATGCACATAAAGTGCACAAAGACCCGCACACTGTCTACCTCTAAAAGCTTTCGCACCCCCAG